>NC_090238.1:18010591-18063091 GCF_024489055.1 Chanodichthys erythropterus | reverse complement strand
GACTGAGAGCTCTGAAAGTGCAACTTCTGAAAAGCAAATTTTCCATGACTTTGTTACTTTACAATTTTGTGTTTTTCCATAATAAGTGTACTTCTTTTATAATCTTGCTTGTCTTTTAACAACACTATGTGTTCCTGGCAGAGGAATATTATATCGATTGCCAAAGCCTTCCTCAAGAGAACGCGCACCACCCGCGTAGCACAGTGATGTGGGAGGCTCACTCTGCCCCGGATCTGTCTCATGTAGTTTAGCAGAGGACTGTAGACAAATAAATGCAATACAGACCACTGCAAATACCCAGGGAAGTAAACAGAAGACAGCGTTAATCTAATTGTATTAGGAGCTGCAGTGTCGGTTTAAAGCTTCCAGTGCAATCTATTTGATTCCATCACTGAGAACCAGCCCTGAAGAGAAGCCCCTCCGCTGTCTTGTTTGTTAAGGCTGTTTTATTAGAGAGCTTTTCCATTTACTGTCCCAGGTGAAGCACTGAGTGCATCTTTATTGCTATTTAATCATGTCCACTGATAATCTGAGGGAGTATTTTTCATTTCAAAAGAGACAGAGAATAAAACGTTCTCTCTTTAAAACTGTACACAACAGAGAGATTATGGGCACCTGCGGTGTGTGCGCCACGTTCATTCCCACAGGCAAGAAAATCACAGATGAGATCTCTTTAATAGCTCAGAAGTTTCTGATAGACAGCAGTGAGATTAACTGAGAGCAATGGAGATACTTCTCAGATGTTTCTCCTGAGGAAAAAAAAAAGCCTAGAAACTTCTTGTTAAAAAATGCTGGCAGGGAAGTACAGGTAAAGGTATATTTCAAGTGTAGAATACTTATATGATGTTAAGTTCACTTAAAGAAAACTTAGTATACTTGCAGTATAAAACTACTAAACTAGTGAGAGTACTTAAAGGAATACTAAAAATGTTAAAAAAGTATAAACTATCAGTATATAAGTTCACTGTTATAATTGCAGTACAAATGACAAACATTGATGTAAACTAATTGTGCATTCAAAGTTTACTGTTACATTAAGAATATACCTAAAAGTATACTTTCATACAAGTAATCCAATTTAGCCCCAAATACTACTGAAAAAAAGTACACTTACAAGTATTCTACAAGTACATTGATATTAGTATACTTAAAAATATACTTGAACTTTACCTAAGTATACTTACCTGTCTCACTTGACATTCTGTATTAATGCATCACATGTAAATATGCTCACTGACAATTACAAATCTGCTGTAACTTACAGATATCCGACGGTTTAGTTTCAAGGACTTCCTGCTGATTTCAAAGGTTGGCATATTTCCACACTGAGATCATTAATAAGCTGCAAATGTTTGATAAAAAATGCCATAAAGCTATACTCATAGCGCGAACAGATAGCCGTCTTTGGTTTATCAAAGGACAAGTGAACTACAGTAGAAGATTCATGAGTGTTGATGTGGACGCAGCTCAATATTTGCATTTTGGAATATTTTATTGGTTAACACTCAATCACTTTCACAACAATGACAGTTCAAGAACAGAAGAGTCAATGAGGAGCAACTTCCAAACAACAGGCGCCCACCGCCGCACAATTAAACCAGCGGAGAACATTCTGCCTTTCTCTGACTCTTAATTTCATTTCTTCATCTGTACTTGCATCTGCTCTTGTGTAAAGTGCTTAATTTTCTTCTGACGAACATGAAATTGAATAGAAGACACTCAAAACTCAGTCAACATCATTTTGTTTGTACAGAGAGAGTGATTTTCCATGAGCAAACTTTTCTCCATTTGTTTGTAAACCAAACCATCTTTCTCCTCAATTCTGCAAGATACATGCTGCAAAATTGTAGCCTACAATTCTTTCTGAAAAACTCACTATATAGAAACTGACTTTAAATCTACTACTAATATCATACCACAAGAAACTATGCATAATTGTATTGCACAAGATGTATATATATATAAACTTTCTATAACCAATGTAATGTTTACATTTAAAGAGATAGTTCACTCAAAAATGAAATTCTGTCATCATTTACTCACCCTCCTGTTGTTTCAAACCTGTTTAAATTTCTTTGTTCTGCTGTACATAAAGGAAGATATTTGGAAGAATGTTTGTAACCAAGCAGATCTCGCCCCCCATTGACTACCATAGTAGGAAAAAAAAGTACTATGGTAGTCAATGGGGGCGAGATCTGCTCGGTTACAAACATTCTTCCAAATATCTTCCTTTGTGTACAGAAGAACTAAGAAATGTATACATGTTTGGAATGAGTAAATGATCACAAAATTGTAATTTTTGAGTGAACTATCCCTTTAATCATTTCAACTACTGGTCAAAACACTTACAAATATGCAAACAAGAAGTCAAACCCTTTTCTTTTATTGTATACTGTATATACCCTAATGTGACATTTAAAAATGTATCAATGTCGTTGCATTAAATACAAAATATCAAATAAAATGTCTGTATCTGCTCCAATTCTGTAAATTTGTGCTCAACAGTTCTTTTTAGTCACTATGAAAAATGACTTACTTTGAAAACTGCATTTCCTATGCATGTATAGATTATTATTTAATTGTTTCGCTTTTAATTTTGATTTCTATAGTGTTTTATTATAACTTAAGTTAACTGAGTACGATTGACCTTATTGCATCATGTGTCAGCTGTGAATCTTTTGATCCTCATCATTCGGCTCATAAAGGGTTAACTGCTGCGGTAAACCGCTGCGCGCTCCCGTGCGAGCGTCCCATTGGCTGCGCGGCGGCGGCGCGCGCCGTTAATCAGCTGCACGAGCGGCTGAGTTCATCTTCTCGCACGCGCTATAGGGATGGCATTGCCACACACAGCAGGGCAACACAACACAACACATCAGGAGCATGCACACAGCAAACATCCCATCAGCTTTAGACATTGATCCTGGCAGCAGCAGCACTGACAGCACCTGACCTCTGCAGCATCAGCACCAGAAGAAGAAGCTGATCACTCCTTCTCTCTGAAACTGAAAGCAGTAGCACATCATCATCACAACAGTAGGAGGCGAGCAGATCACATCATGCACTGGACTTTCCTCGCGTACATACTTAGATCTGTTTCCTAAACCACACTGGGGAATGGACAGCTATCTCTGATCTTAATCAGTAGAGCTTTTTAAGGACTCACCGGACTGATAAAAAAGTTTTCATTTAGACGCACACATTCCTTTACACTAGAAGGAAAGTGTTGCACGTGCGTTTTCATTTCTGTTATGGCTATTTAAAGCCTGTAGCTGTACATTTAACTACTGAAACTAAAAGCTATAGAAGTTGAAATAATATCAGGATACTTTGATTTGAGACTTTAGGAGTTAGTGTGTCACTTTATGGTAAGTTTCCTAAACTGAAAACGGACCCTGATTATTTGTCAAACTGGTTATGGCTCACAAACAGTCATAAAGACAGTCAGAACATTGGAGGAGATGGTTAAATAATGAGGTTTTAAGGAAGTTCACCTTTAAAACGTATGCTTGGAGCGCTTAAAACTTTTACGCGTAAAGGCGCACGGGACGCGCAAAGAGACGGCAGTCTATCATCATCATCATCACCAACAACCCTGAAAAAGCAGCGGTTCTCTTCTCTGAAAGCAGAAAACAAGACGTAGAATGGCTGATGAGCTTGTTTTCATCACTAATGGGATTGTGCTGCTGTGATTTGTCGGACCGGAGGGAAGGTTGATCCACACACACTCGGTTAGTGCAGCATCGCGGTGCGCGCTCGGGGATGATCAGGATCTTCCCGGATTTCAGTGTTCAGGTGACGGCGGCGGCGGCTGCAGGTGCGGGAGCCGGTGGAGGGATGCCGGCTGCGTCCAGAGTCCCGGGAGCTACCAACGGGAATCCGCAAAACGTCCAAGGCTTGACGTCTTACCAACAAAGGTATGCTGGCTAAACGCAAAACATGTTTTTTCTTCTTCTTCTTCTTCACATTTAGGTGACATTCATACTGTTCATGTCATATTTGTTGCATCCATTCACGCGCACCGTTATCAGGTTTATATATAAAGCAATACCGGATTTCCCTGGAGGTTGGTAAAGGTATAAACTTTGATTTCTAACATCTCAGTTTCACTGAGATTCAGGTTTTGCTTCATTTATTAGACACAAAATACACAATATAAAGTTTTACTATGTGTAAAATTCCACACTGATGTAAAGAAAAATCATATTAGGATTTTTAATCAGTGTAAATAAGACGTTTAATGAGTATCATACACATGTATCATGCAAATAAACATTTTTATCATATTAAATATTCAAGGTAACTTTGATCATTACAAAAGTAGCATTGTGAACTATTTCAAACTCACTTCACAACAAATGATCTCAAATTATTCATTTACAGTGATACATCCATAATATCCATCTGAGCACAATAGCTTTAATTAAGCTATTTTCACTAATATATCAGTTGCAAAACTTTACTCACCGAAGCCAAGAAAACACCACTAAACCACATAGTGTGTGGTTTTGATTTATACAAATATAAATTATGTCAGTTTGAACAGGCTTAATACGGTTTTTGCAATTTTTTTCACATCCAATAATTTTCATAAACCACTAAAGCCAGGTTGTAGAATGGATGTGAATGTTCTTATATCAGCAGAATCAACTGATCATGTGCACACATGCTTACATTCACTGTCATGTTCAATTAAACAGTCTATTTAGAGCACAACACAATGAACAGGACATTAAATGGGGAGGCTGTCAGCTCATGACCTTGACAGGTCACAGGTTCTTATGCACACCAGGAAACAGGCCTTTATTTATGTCAAGACGGATTAACTTGGAAAAATAAAATCATATAGTGAATGTGCATTAGTGCAAAAACAGGCTGCTTTAACCATGGACATTTGTATCTGACGCAGGTAGATCTAACATGGACATGGCGTAGGAGATATCTCTTTAATATCTTTAATTAAAAATAAACAAAAAAATAGTTGTATTTTTCACTATCTGTTTCAAAATTATATAGTCTCAGATTCATTTAAACCTCAACTTGGCATTTCAGTTGATTCTGACAGCTGTCAATCATATCATTCCACATGTTTCTAGAAAATATGAATGCAAACATCAGCATGAAAAGGTTTCATGAAGCGATACAGACGATGAATCCACAAATCTTTTCGTTGAATCATCTGAAACAACCTGTATAATCCCAATAAACTCAAACTATTTCCAACTACAACTGAGTGGCGTTGTTGCGCCGGCAGGAGAGGGAGATGAGAGGGAGAGAGAAGCAGGAAAAAGCTGGAAAATGCGGACAAACATACAGGGAAGAAGCGGCTGTGTTCGAGGGGCACATCGTGATGTAAATGCCCGTCTCGTGCACTGATTCCTGCTCTCGTTTACCCCGCGAGGACAGCCGCCGGATCGCACGAGCGTCCCCGGGTTTCCTCTCACTTTATTGGCATGCCTTTGGATCTCAGCGTCGGCTGGTCTCGCTCCCGTCTGAACGCGTCTTAACGCACGGAGACACGGGCACGAGCGCTCCGGTACCACCGATGGCGTTGCTTAAATGCTCCCGGTTCCGCTGTCAGCTGCTCGTCGCGTGAATTCTGGAGGAAAAAAGTGTAATTAATAATTGCAGGAAGATGGCGCCCACCAAGCCCAGCATTCAGCAAGACCCTTCCAGAAGAGAACGGTAAACGCTCGGTTTGTTGTGTGTCTGTGGAAACGCGTGCGCTGACGGGCATTTTGGACTGAGATGGGAAACTTTGCCCTTTCCGCAGGAGTGTGTGTGTGTGTGAGGGGTTGGGTAACAGGTATACACGCTGACAGAAGCAGCGAGTGTGTGTGTGTGTGTGTGTTTTCGCCATGTGTGTGTGTTTGTGTGAGTGAGTGTGTGTGTGTGTGTGTGTGTGTTTTGGTGGACAGAGGACATGACCGTTGAATGTGTTCAGCGTGTGTCACGCTGCTGGCAGGTTTCGCGGGAAATTTGTGAACATTCGAACGCGACCATGTTGCAGCGTTGTATCCGCTCTGTTTGTTTTCTCGGCATTAGGCCAATCTGAGTAAAACACACTGTGTACTGCTGTGGAATAGTGTGCATCAGGCTGCTGTTTGAGGAAGTTTCGATGTAGACGGATGTGGATTTGAGTCCTCTATTAGATCAGAAACTCTTGATGGGGATTGAAATATGAGCACTGAATCAGATTCACTTTGAAAATGACAGTCTAAGTTAATCACAAGGCTAGTTAAATGATGTTAGAATTGAGGAGCTGAAATGCTTTTCATTTTTTTTTTTGGATTGGTGTTTTACACTTACACTTACATGACAGGTGCATGATTGCTATCACAATTAGTTTGATGTATAGATTTGACATTGTGAAAGCCTGTATGGGTGCATGTTAGACTGATGTTTTTATTGCTTTGTTTATTGAGTAGTTGAGATGTCTTTGTGTCTTTTACGCTTAATGGCAGGTGGTGCGCTAAATTAATTTGTCAGATCTAAAGGTCTGAAGTTGTGACTATTTTGATAAAGCGCATGTTTGAGGAAGTAATGCATGATATCAGAGATGCTTTATAATGAAAGAAATATGCCAATAAAATCCATCTATAATATATAAATTGCTGTCATAATTTATAAATCTGAAATTGTGATGTTTGTCTTATTTGTTGCTTATATGACAGGTGGTGCACTAAATTCTGCAATTATGAATGATCTATAGATATGATTGTGGCTATTTTGATATGTGCATAAAGCATCAAGTGGCGGTTTGAGGAAACTAGATGAATTGAGTGTGCATATTTATATGTCATCATCTGCAGTATTGAAAATAAAGTAAGAATCGGTCGCTCTACAAATCTGAAATTTTAATATGACTACATTTTCTATAGACTAGTCAGGTGGGTGTTTAAAGGCTGTTGTTTATTGCAATTTTCTCTTGAGTATTGCATATGCATCAGTCTTATACTATTAGATGACAGGTGTTGCACTAAATAAATCTGCAGTTATGAAATTGCTTTCATGATAAGCTGATCTCAGGATCTTTTTCTTTATTATCAAAACTTCTTTTGTGATTAGATGACAAGTAGCTGTGTTGTTATGCTAGAGAATATCGCAATGTGTATTTTAGGTGTATTTTCTCTTTTTAGCTCTTCGGAGTATTAAATTAGGCATCGCTGATCCACGGCGTACTGCGTGTGACTGCGTGCAGCTTGTCGAACTAATGTTAAATTGTATGCAATAATTCACCTGCACTGTGTGTACAAAATATCAGCCGTAGAGCCAGTGACATTTTACAATGTAAACACGGCCCGTTTCATATACTGTAGTGTGCAACTCCACAAGATTGCGTGCCTGACCGGACTACGAATGGTTATCATTAGCAAGCTTGACAAAACTCTCATCGAGCTCGATTATTTTATAATTCCCACTCGGAACGCGCAGATTACACTAATGCACCTACGTCTAAATAGGCCACGACATTAGAATTATATTCCACCCCCTGCCAGTCATAACAGCAGGAGATGTTTATGCTAAGTCAGTCTGCAGTAATCTTTCTGGCGGGAGCGTATTTGTGTGCCATTCCGAGCATATCACAGAGATAGGAATCTTGAAGATGGAATTAATTTTGAGGGAGGTGAAACTTCATAGCCAGTGCATGAGTGCTTCCTTTATCACCTGTTTCCGACCGGCATTCTGAAGGGCTAAATTGCACTCTGTGAGTCGTTATGTGGCTCCACTTGAGAGTTGAACCGAATAACAGTGGGGCTGAAATTCTCAGGGAAGGTTTGGGAGTTTATTTTTTAATGCAATGCTGTTTACTAGCACCGGTTTTATGCTGTAGTAAGTGTTGGAAAGGGAGGGATTGTGCTCTTGGGCGAAGCAACTCCGAAGGAGTTGGACGAGAATTCACAGAGAGAGAGAAAGAGAGAGATTGGTTGGCGTGAATTTATACACAACACTAAACACAAAGTTGGCTTTGTTGAAGAAAGCAATGCCTCCCTCCCTCACTGTGAGCAAACAAAAGTGCTAAATTGTTCCATTTCCTCTCCTACGGTGCAGCAGTGGATCCATAGATTGAGACCGGAGCTGTGGCACTGTGAAATGCTTGGGGTTTATTTGGTGTTGTATTAGAAAGTATGGTTTCTCTGATGGGTTCTGTATCAACAGGTCCATTAAAAAGATGCTTTTTATGTTAAACATGTGAATGAATATATAAGGGAAAGTGTATGTATTTAGTTTTTTGCACTGCTGATTATTTAAAATGGTCTTATGGTAATTTCTACATTATTTTGAGCTCATAAAAGGTGCATGCATTGCATAATGATTATGAGAACATTAGCGAAATGCTGTTTAAAATTGGAGTGTACCATGTCGCGTCGCAGAACACGTCAACTCTTTGAAAGTATTTTGTGTCAACTAAGCATGTAAATGATTTTTCTCTTTGAAAAATCGGCTTGTTTGTTATTGAAATCGCATTCCGACATGTAGCCGTTCATTATAATAATCCTTTGATGTGAAATTACGAATAGCAGCATCTCACTAAACGTTTAGGAGTGTCAGTGCGCTGTTTTTGCGATAATTGTTTTATTTCACATTCACCAAGTGTGAGATTATGTTTATGGACGAAACAAAGCGGTGATATTCTCTGAATGCTGGAGAGGCAGACAGCCCAAGCTGAGCTATACCATCACACAAAAGGATGCACCAGTTCCACCCGTTGATTCGCGAGCATCGAACACGGCATGGAATGGAGGCAAATAAGCAATTCTGATGTGTATTTATCACAATTAAGAGGGATTTCCAGCCCCCATCTGTGACTGGTGCTCGGCGTGTTGTGCGGTGATTACCGCGGCTCTCGCCAGCCGCCACTCGTCTCTGTTATTGTGAAGGTCAGAGCAGAGACACAGACATAAAGAAGATGCATCCCACAAAGGTAATCGTGCAGTCTCTCGATGCGTTACTGCACGGCTCATGGCGTGAGAGCCTGTGTGATGTATACATCTCTACAACTGAGCTGAGGTTTTTGCATGTGCCCATATCCTTTATGGATGTATCAATGAATCGGTTGATGGATCTGTCATGGTGTACTGAAACACTAGTTGCCCTTTTTTTTGCCTTTGTTTATATGTATGTATGTATGTATGTTTCTGTGTAATATTATCATTTATTTTGATTGTTTATTCAAATTATTCTGTAAATATGGTTATCTTTTTTTTTATTATTTGCAAAAGTATGCTCTTTTGAAAGTCTGCTTTAGAAATTTTTATTTAGGAGACGAGGTTACACTTTTTACTACAGTACTACATTTTTACCTAGGAAAATTAATCTTTTTTGTCAATGTGCCCCCAAAGTTGCACTTTATGGGGTAATTTGTTACGTTTGAACCTGCAATTAAATGACCAATTACAGGCTTTTCAGCAAAATTCTGTTTTATAATTATGACAACTTGCCATGAATTGATGTATGTCAGTTTAGTTTTATGACGTTCACTTGTTTAGTTAAAGGGTTAGTTCACCCCAAAATTAAAAAAAATCTGTCATTAAAGAGTTAGTTCACCCAAAAATCAAAATTCTGTCATTTATTACTTACCCTCATGTCGTTCCACACCCGTAAGACCTTTGTTCATCTTCAGAACACAAATTAAGATGTTTTAGTTGAAATCCGATGGCTCCGTGAGGCCTCCATAGGGAGCAATGGACACTTCCTCTCTCAAGATCCATAAAGGTACTAAAAACATATTTAAGTCGGTGAGCACAGTGGTTCAAAATTAATATTATAAAGCGACGAGAATATTTGTGGAGCGGCAAAAAAACAATATAACGACTTATTTAGTGATGGTCGATTTCAAAACACTGCTTCAGGAAGCATCAGAGCACAAGTGAATCAGCGGGTCGAATCATGATTCGAATCGTGTTTCAAACTGCCAACGGAAGAAATCACGTGACTTTGGCGCTCCGAACAGCAGATTCGATACACTGATTCAATGTGCTCTGATGCTTCCTGAAGCAGTGTTTTGAAATCGGCTATCACTAAATAAGTCGTTATTTTGTTATTTTTGGCGCTCCAAAAATATTCTCATCGCTTTATAAGTAAAAAACTTTCAAGTAAAATATCTTAATTTGTGTTCCGAAGATGAACGAAGGTCTTAAGGGTGTGAAAAGGCATGAGGGTAAGTAATAAATGACAGAATTTTCATTTTTGGGTGAACTAACTTTAATTCCTGTCATTAAGACTTTCGTTCATCTTCAGAGCACAAATGAGGATCTTTTTGATGGAATCTGAGAGCTTTCTGTCCCTCCATTGACAGCCTATGCAACAACCACGTTCAAGCCCCAGAAAGTCAATAAAGCTATGCGAGAAAAAAAAAACATAATTTACCACTTTATTTACAAAATATTAATCTCAAACGCACATTCATGTAACAACGTCCGCTCTCGTGTCAACACAACACGCATGCGTCATGGTACTCTAGTGAACGCGCGTGAGTCTGCTCTCGTTTGAAAGCAGACGTCTGTCAGCCTGCTTTTAAACACTCCCGTGTATAAGTGTAAATGCTCAGTGAAGAGTGTCAAAGATGTCTGTTTACAACATGTTTTTGAAGTGTTGATTATTGTAGCCAATCACAGACATATCTGTTGAGCACATGAACACAATAGCCAATCAGAGGTGTTTATGAATCTGCTCAACAGTGCTGGTATCGTCACATTTTTAAAATTACAGTACAGACTTAGTACCAAAGTCAGTACTTTTAACAACACTACGCGTGAGTCTGCTCGTTTCGATACAACACGTATGCATCATGGTGCTCTAATTAATGTACATTATAGATTAATATTTTGTAAATAAAGTGGTAAATTATGTTTTTTTTTGTGCAAACAAAGCATTTGCTTTGCCTTATAAAATTGAGGTTAAACCACTGGAGTCACATGGCTTACTTTAATGATGTCTTTACTATCTTTCTGGGGCTTGAAAGTGGTATTTGCATAGGCTGTCAATGGAAGGACAGAAAGCTCTCAGATTTCATCAAAAATATCTTCATTTGTGTTCTGATGATGTACGAAAGTCTTGCGGGTTTGGAACGACATGAGGGTGAGTCATAAATGACAGAATTTTCATTTTTGGGTGAACTAACCATTTAACAGTGAAAATATGATTATATTGGATATTTTAGTGTGGAGGACAGAAATTCACTAAATTATTCCAATTTAAGACCTTTTATAACTGTTTTAAACCAGGATACTGAATCACCGTAATTAGACATATAATTGTGACAACTAGCCCCGGTTACGCTGTGCTGATTGCTGACTTCTCTACACATTAATACAGATATCGAAGGCCTTTATATATCAAAGGACTGTAGGCAGTACATACGCCCTTTTTTATGCCAGAGAGAAGAGATCAGAGATGACCGTGCTCTAGGCAGCGAAAGTGTTGCTACTGAATGTCACAGGTTTTGTTATGGTTTGCGGCTGCGGTAAAACCCTTGCTCCCCTTCTACGCATTTAATGTCCACAGTGGTTTTAAGACCTTCATTTAGTATCTGGCTCTAAAGACAGATGTTCTGCCCGCTGACTCCCATCTGCTTCTTTGGTTTGGCAGTGCCGCGATCATCTAATGCTAGCAGCAAGTGTTGCCCTTTACTCGCCCCCTCTAGTGTTCCAGCAGCACTTCTGAGCCCGAACAAACTCTACAGCGCTTCCAGAATACATGTGTAATCCTCCTATATGTGCACTGGCAAAGAAAATGGATTTAAGTACATTACATACATGGATTTGGGTTTGGCTTTGCACATATTTGCTCACATTGAACAATGACTTTATCATTTTGATTTGAAGATGTTGCCACTTTTCTCCACATTGAAAACTTGTTACATTTGGATTGCTTTCCATCGGCTGTGGAGGTGAAGATGACGTCTACCATGATTCCATACCCGTTTACAACGTCATCAAGCTACGCCTTTGTTATTGTTTTGAATAAGCGACCTCTGGCAAAACTTGCACACTGTGCTCTTAAAGGGTTAGTTCACCCAAAAATGTACATTTTGCCATTAATTACTCACCCTCAATTCTTTCAACACCTGTAAGACCTTTGTTCATCTTTGGAACACAAATTAAGATATTTTTAATAAAATCAGATGGCTCAGTGAGGCCTCCATTGCCAGCAAGATAACGAACACTTTCAGATGCCCAGAAAGCTACTAAAGACATATTTAAAACAGTTCATGTCACTACAGTAGTTCAACCTTAATGTTATGAAGTGATGAGAATCCTTTTTGTGTGCCAAAAACAACAAAATAACGACTCTATTTAACAATATCTAGTGATGGGTGATTTCAAAACCCTTCTTCATGAAGCTTTGAAGCTTTATGAATCTTTTGTTTCAAATCAGTGGTTCAGAGCGTGTATCAAACTGCTAAAGTCGGCCCCCAGGTGTTGAACCATTGAAATTTCAAAACAGTTATGACATAATGAAGCCTCGTTTACTGAAATCACGTGACTTTGGCAGTTTGATACACGTTCCGAACCACTGATTCAAAACAAAAGATTCATAAAGCTTCGAAGCTTCATCAAAGTCCCTTTAAGACAAGTCATTTCACTCGGCGGCCATCTTTGAAACGCCTCTCGGGCATCCTGGGCATCATGCAATCTCTTTGAATGGGGAAACATCAAATTCTCCAAAACTGTTCGCCAACCTTATGATTAAATTTCATATTTAAAAATCACCAATGAAATCTAACAACAACCGGCTCATAAATAAAGTTTCTAAACGCTCGAATCATTACAAAAAAAACGATTTTTAAGGCTAGATCAAGCTAATGCGCATGCGCAGACCTAAATGCGCGTCTCTTCGGAGGCACACGTCTGACTGTTTCTATTGAAACCGGTGATTCTAACGGGCACTGAAGTGACGCAATGACTTTAACAGTCAGCGATTGGCTCTTATTTAGAAGGCGGGACTTTTTCCGCCATATTGCGTGTTACACTTTCTCCCGTTCAAAACAATACGAGTGACACGTTTTGTGTTATTCTATAGTCTTTGGCTTCATGAAGCAGTGTTTTGAAATCACCCATCACTAGATATTGTTGAATAAATTTGTTATTTTGTTTTTTTGTCGCACAAAAAGTATTCTCGTCACTTAATAACATTAAGGTTGAACCACTGTAGTCACATGAACTGTTTTAAATATGTTTTTAGTTGCTTTCTGGGCATCTGAATGTGTTTGTTATCTTGCTGGCAATAGAGGCCTCAATGAGCCATCGAATTTTATCAAAAATATCTTAATTTGTGTTCCGAAGGTCTTACGGGTGTAAAACAACATGAGGGTGAGTAATTAATGACAGAATTTAAATTTTTGGGTGAACTAACCGTTTAAGATGTTACAAACATTAGCATTGTGATTTTCTTTGAAGCTGCTTTGAAACAGTGTGTACAGTGCTGTACAAATAAAAGTGATAACATGATGGTTCCTTATTACCTGTGTGGAAATAATCGAAAATTATAATTATTTCCAGCTGAATATTCTGTAATGCATCACATTACAGAAGTTAAATGTGTTTTGAATGGTATTTAATAGTAGTAATAACATTGTTTCTCATTTTTCCCTCTCCTCCAGCAGTGATTTGATCATCCGCACCTGCACGGTCCTCGCAAGTGATCCAGATTTCTGTGTGCAAAATTACAATTGATTATTCCAGTTAGGCAGAAGAACCGCTAGAAAACATAGCCCGCATAACTCAGCACGGACCGCCCCCGAACCTCACCGTGATTCCCGCTGCACACCCCAGATAAATAAATTTTGTGGCGCATATGCTCGGTAGCCCACCTGTCACTTTAATAAGTGAATGTCATAGCTGTGATTTGGCTGTAAATGGAGGTAAGCCCCCATCACCTCGTCTCACAAAGGAGCTACAGCACGCCGAGGTATTTTCTCTATAGCATTCCTTACGCATGTCGTCACCTAAAGAAGCCCCCTTTGCGGGGATTTACTGACTGCTTTTGTGCCGCCGTTTTCCCAGGCTTATCACCGGGTACACTCATCTAAAGCAGCACCGCAGGACGCTGTGTCAGCCACTTCTGTGTCTCCTGCCACTTCCTGTGCATTGACGTACCAAAGGCCAACTTTTTGAATTGATAATATATCTGTCCGTGTGCCGTGTAATGGAGTAACAGTAGGTCTTTCTTCAGGGAAAGGCTAAAATTAGCTCACAGTCCTGACAAATGAAGCCCTTTCCAGCAGCAGACTGTGGGAAAAGGTCAAATTACTTATTGATACTGTACAGCACAATAGCCATCAGCTAAAGTAAACACACACTGACTCTCAGTGCTTTCACGACTTTAAAGAAGTCTTAAAAGTATTTTTGAGTGGCATATATGCAATATTTGTTTTATAGTATTTTAGAAATATGAAATGATTTCTGATTGGATGAACTGCAGTTGAAAGTGTTGTTAAATGCAAGAAGTTTGTGACTATGCATACTATGTTTTTGTTGCTTGACAACTGTAAACAGCTCACAGTTAGACTAATGTGGAATATTACTTTGTGGAAAAATACTTCTAATCTAATTTTTAATAAAAATTATATTTTTATTTAATGTGAAGAAGTTCAAAAGGTAGATCTATCTATCCTTCTGTCTGTCAATTGTTCTGTTGTTCTGTCTATCCTTCTGTTCATCATTCTGTTCTATCTATGGTTCTGTCTATCAATCTCCATCATTCTGTCGTTCTATCTATCATTCTATCTATGGTTCTGTCATTCTATCTATCGTTCTGTCGTTTTATTCATCATTCTGTCCTTTTATCAATCGTTCTGTCTATCAATCTGTCATTCTGTCTATCAATATCTTATCATTCTGTCATTCTATCGTTCTGTCTGTCAATCTATTGTTCTGTCGTTTTATCTATCGTTTTAACGTTCTGTCTTATTTATCATTCTGTCGTTTTATCTATCATTCTGTCTATCTATCATTCTGTCATTCTGTCTATCAATATATCTATCGTTCTCTCATTCTATATCGATCTATCTATAGTTCTGTCATCCTATCTATCGTTCTATTGTTCTGTCATTCTAAATATCGCTCCAACGTCTGTTGTTCTATTCATCGTTCTGTCGTTCTATCTATTGTTCTGTCTATCAATCTATCATTCTTTCATTCTATATCATTCTATCGTTCTGTCATTCTGTCGTTCTAAATATCGTTCCAATGTCTGTCATTCTATTATCGTTCTGTCATTCTGTCTAGCGTTCTGTCATTCTGTTCATCATTCTGTCCTTTTATCTATTGTTCTGTCTATCAATCTGTCATTCTGTCCATCAATATATCTATCATTCTGTCTGTCAATCTGTTGTTCTGCCATTTTATCTATCGCTCTGTTCATCATTCTGTCGTTTTATCTATCATTCTGTCTATCGTTCAGTCATTCTGCCTATCAATATATCTATCGTTCTGTCATTCTATATCGTTCTATCTATAGTTCTGCCATCCTATCTATCGTTCTGTCATTCTAAATATCATTCCAACGTCTGTTGTTCTATTCATCGTTCTGTCGTTCTATCTATTCTGTCTATCAATCTATCATTCTTTCATTCTATATCATTCTATCTATCGTTTTGTCACTTTGTCTATCATTCTGTCATTCTAAATATTGTTCCAATGTCTGTCATTCTATTATCGTTCTGTCATTCTGTCTAGCGTTCTGTCACTCTATCTATCGTTCTGATGTTCTGTCGTTCTATTCATCATTCTGTCCAGGTCTATCATTCTGTTGTTCCATGGTTCTGTCTATCGTTCTGTCGTTCTATTCATCATTCTGTCCTGTCTATTGTTCTATGGTTCTGTCTATCATTCTGTCATTGTATCTATCGTTCTGTCGTTCTATCTAGTTTTCTGTCGTCCTGTCATTCTATCTATCGTTCTGATGTTCTGTCGTTCTATTCATCATTCTGTCCAGGTCTATCATTCTGTTGTTCCATGGTTCTGTCTATCGTTCTGTCGTTCTATTCATCATTCTGTCCAGGTCTATCATTCTGTTGTTCCATGGTTCTGTCTATCGTTCTGTCGTTCTATTCATCATTCTGTCCTGTCTATTGTTCCATGGTTCTGTCTATCGTTCTGTCGTTCTATTCATCATTCTGTCCTGTCTATTGTTCTATGGTTCTGTCTATCATTCTGTCATTGTATCTATCGTTCTGTCGTTCTATCTAGTTTTCTGTCGTCCTGTCATTCTATTCATCGTTCTATCGTTCTGTCGTTTTATCTTTTGTTCTGCCGTTCTATCTATTGTTCTAGCGTTCTTTCGTTCTTTTCATCGTTTTGTTGTTCTGTCTATCGTCCTGACGTTCTATCATTCTATCCATCATTCTGTCGTTCTATTCATTGTTCTGTCATTCTATCTTACGTTCTGTCGTTCTATTAATCATTCTGTTGTTCTATCTAATGTTCTGTCATTCTATGGTTCTATCATTCTTTCGTTCTATCTATCTACTGTTGTACTCTCGGTGCATTTGTGACTTTAAAAAAGTCTTAAAATTTAATTGTAAAATATTTTGGAATGTCAAACATATACTGGTATTTTAGAGGGCAGCAAACTATCAGATGGATAGTTCAGAGTCTAATTTCTGATTGGATGAGCTGCATTTGAAAATGTTGTGAAATGCATGTTTGTAACTGTACATACCACATAGTTGCTTTACAACTCAACACATTTATCATTCTGTCTACCTATCTATCACCCGTCTATCCATCTACACTGTATGGCATTAGTTTAGAATTAACTCTCAATTAACATGAATCACTTGAAAACCCTGAATATTTTGCGTCTGTTTTATTTAAGCAGCTGTATTCCTATAAACAAGCATTTTCATTGCCTCCTAATGATTTACAAACTAAGCTCAGGGGTTCACATTTGAAAGATTGGTTTTGGCAAGAGCGATAGAAATTCAATTTTGCTCATGAACAAGCGAGCTGTGTTTACGACATAACTGCGTACGCCGACATCTCGAGAGCTCTCCTCCGCCTTTCAGACAGTACTCGGAGAGCAGAAACGTATAGGATAGCTTTTGATGGAACAGAAAACAACTTTCCAGAAAGTGTACTTGAAATAGTTGAGGTTTTGTGAGGTCACATCCATTTTTTTCCCCCTCTCTCTTCCCCATGTTATTTCATGGCTGCGCGGCTCTCTTCTTTCTAATTCTTTTCATCTCATTGTAGCCCTCTGTGTTTGAAAGTCTAGGTCAATAAGGATGGGCACATTGCGAATTTCATGATCTGTGTAGTGGAACAAATTGAAAGCAAAGCCTATATCAATCACGTTGAAGGCAGGGTTAATTGTTCCTGCTTCACAAGAGCTGTGGACAGATAAAGGCGTAATGAAACACTTATGCCTCTGATGTGGGCACTCCTCAGGATGAAATGATAGAAAACAAAACAAATGTTTACTCATATAGTAATTACTTTGGTGCAAAAGTCAAAGAACGAGGAGGCAAGAAACGCACTTTGATGTGCCTGTCCTTGAAAGGGCTTGATTTATTCCACCTGCATTCTGTGCCCTTCAACTTCGTTATGTTATGGTTTTGCTGTTGGTAATCTCCAGTTTTTACCAGAGAGTCTGGATTTGAGCACCACTGCACAAAAAGCAGATGCATGCTGCATTGTGATGCAGACTTAAGTAAAGATCTTTGCTTGCTTGGATCAGGGATTGCTTTCTTGGAATTGTTTACTTGCATATTTATTGTATAAACCCAGAATGAAATGGTAAACTGCAGAAATTTGTAATAAAACAAATCACACACACACAAACGTGTACGTGCATACTTATGCGCGCTTGGGGATGGGTCCTGCGTGCATACGGCTCGCGCACAGACACACGTGCATGTATATTATATATACGTTCTCAGTATTTAGTTAATTGAACTCTAAAGTCCATGACAGCTATCACAACACAGTGGGTAATTCTGAAAATTAATGAGAATGATAATTCTTAAAAGACTGTTCCAGACTTTGCCCAAACTCATTAACTAAATCTCTCATTTAAATACATTCTAAAGACTTTCGGGAAAAAGAGAGAGGGAAGGGAAAAAAAACATTATTGCTATGTAAGCATTAACCCGATTTGAAAATGCTGAGATGCAGAATTTTATGGAAGACTGGAAGTCTATCAGTCTGTATTCCCGGACTGGAATCCTGCGCTAAACACTTCTATCTGCTATAACACCAGACGATAAACCTGGTCACATGGTGAAGGAAAACAATCCGCTGCCTCGGCCGGTTTATTTGTTTGGGGTATATATTTAGAGTTGTTGATCTTAGTTTATTGTAAATCCTCTGTGACCCTCACATGTAAGCGGATCTCTTCCTGTGGCGTTAAACCACAGTAGTTAAGACCACGAAACCAAATTCAATTTTGTGATCTTTGTTTAGTTAAGCTATAAGTAACATGTTTTCCCCCTGTTTGTATAGGTACAATTGTTCACATGAGCACATTTCAGTGGGTAAAAGACACTGTTTTACATGTTTACAGTTTTATATTTTACAGAACAAAACACTTGATAAAGTCCATTTATTATTATAAAGATTCCCATTTATAAAGTGAGCTAAAAATATTTGTAGTTGGAAAATGTTTTCCTGTGCTTGACTAGGAGAAATGTGGCCTAGCCTAGCATGTTATCCTGATGTTGAAGTGTTGTTGTTGTTATCAGCAAAGCATTTTACAGCTTTAAAGAGCTTCTGATCATTAAAGCTGCTGATCTTTCTCTTTATCGTCATTTTGTGATGGTGCCAATTAGATGTTGCATATTTGACTCATTCCCTCCCTCTCTGTCCTATGCTTGCTCTTTTACCTTTACCTAAGAGACAAAAACTAAAATACTTTACCTTAGAGACAGAAGAAGTCTCAGTGTTTAAAAATGTGGATAATCGTAAGGTTGGAGTTTCACGGTCAGGTCTGCGGAGGGGTGGGAAAGAACGCTGGGAATTGGAGATCCGCTCAGGTCGTGATCTCAGTCCAGTTTTGATGTCTCCCTCGTTTCTGTGTTGCCACAGGGATCTGATAACTGGAATCTGCAAATTTTGGGAAAAAAAGTAAATTAATTGGATTTTTCAGATTTCAAATATAGCATGTAGAAACATGCATGAGTTAAAAGTGTAATTCACACAAATGAAAATTGTCATGATTTACTCACCTTCATGTTGGAGGTATATAATATATAATCTAATATAATAGTCTTATAGTGTCAGTGCTAATATTTTAAAGTTTTTAATTTTACTTTTATTATTTTAAAATTTTTGGATAGAGTTTATTTGAAAAACCAGACACCTTGAGCCCCAAATAGCATAATGTGAAGATGATAGGCACTGCTGTATTGGCAGTTAAGATGGTGTAAATGTTGGACTTGCTCACCCTGTGGTCAGACTATGTCTTTGAGCGATTGAGTGAGAGAAAGTGAGAGAGGATGGAAAGTGTGCTTTAGGCCAGGACTGAGGGAGCCTCTGGCTCAGTGTGTGTGCTGAGCGTCTTCCTCTGAACTCTCTCTCCGCTGTCAGATGTGTGTCTCGCCCAGCAGTCTTGATTTACCCCTTCAGTGCCCACTCAAACCCGTCTGAGAAATCCCCACAGAGCGCTCTTAAAAACACACGGGCCTCTCCGAATCACCGCGGTGCCTCAAAAAAAGTAATAAACTCGTATTAGCTGGCTGTCTTTGAGGAGCGGGTGTTGAACTTGTATGTGCAGGATGTTAGTTGTGTACAAGTGTTTATGCTTTTTTTTATTGCGACGACAACTCAGACTGCCTCCATATGTTTGCAAGGCATTTTTAAAGTGGTCAAAGTTCACTTATTAGTCAAGCATTCCTGCAACAAATCTATTTTTACATGACCATATTCCATGGTGTTTTGCTATTTATCTTAAAGACTTCTACATGTAAATAATATTTGTTATGATTGGCTAAACTTTGTGCATTTCAAATGATTGACAAGCCTACAGTGTGTGATTGTTTTGGTTTTTGCAAGTTTTTTGCAAGTTTATATATATATATATATATATATATATATATATATATATTTTTTTTTTTTCTTGAAAAAATAAATTATTATCTTAGAAAATGTAAATAGTTTGAATAATTTAGTCTGGAGTTTTTTTTTTTGCATCAGCTGTTTTTTTTATTTTATTTTTTATATATAATTTTGTAATTATTTGTTTAATGTAATTTTCCTTGAATTCATTTATTTTACCGAACCGAAATAGTTTGAGTACTTTAGCCTGACTGCCACAGTTTCTCGTTTTGCATCAGCCGAACAACTTCAAGAATAAGGCCCGCAGACATGCGACAGAGCACAGAAAGATGCGTCACGAGCAAATGGTGAAGGGTTAAAAGAAATCAGTGGGGGACGGAGCTGTGTGTCAATATTTGGACAGTTACTGTGTAGCGCAGCAGATGAACGCAGCATCTGCTGTGTGAGGGAGGGTTTCTGGATGAGTGTGAACCGAGAGAGGGGGGTGGGTTATTGTGAAGGCTGGCAAACACTATGTGCCCAGACACATTCCACAGGAAGTCCTGCGATTCCGCTGGCATGCGTGCCCGGTATCCATCGTAAATATTTTAGCAATATCATACCCCAACCATGCCCCAGTCATTTTGCCAAGCGAGGGGGAAACATTTAGCTTTCTCTGTCTCTCTCTCTCTCTCCGATGCCTTGTAAATAATTTTTCATGCTGCAAATGTCAGTGTATTTATTTTTCTATGAGCTGCATCATTAGATATAACAAGAATAATCTTAAAAATCTCACTTCAGCAATGTATAATCTGATGCTTCACTTCAAAGCCAGACTGTTTACCATATCAAGGCGATGCTGTCAGAGAGTATTTCTCTATGCTTGTTTACTATGAAATTGGCAAAATTGTCAGGAATGGAAACAGAGAACATTTTTGTTAAGTTGTGATGCTCATTAAAATGGATCTTCTCTTTCCCCTATGGCCTTCTGCTTGTGCTAATGTTCTGCTGAGACCGTTTCCAGACACTTACAGCGTTTTGTATTCCTCCGTCTCGCTTTGTCTCGGTTTAACCCTTACGCGTGCATATATTGTCCTTCCCTCTGATGTGAATCTGTTAATGAGTTCTCTGACAAATACAGTAATGGCCTTTCACTTCCACATTTGGTGTGCGGAAAGAGGCTGTCTGTTGGAATTACGCCCCACTCCGTTGAAGGAAAATGGCTCGTATCCTCAAAGGTACAGAAGTGGCGACAACACTGCAAACGCTTTGCTCTGCAAGACGTCTTTGTGGGAATTCCTTATTAAGTCTTTAAACGGGATGTATCAGAGAAAACAGGATATTCCTAGCTCATTTGAAATGGTTTGATGTATTATGCTGACATACTGTTCTCCCTCCCTAGTGCAGCTGGGCCGTTTATTGATTCAAAGTATCTTTCACATAACTTCTGTCAGGGATTCAACACACATTGACCTCCACATAACATTTTTGGAGATGGTTTGATTCCCAGGGAAAGCAAGAACTGATAAAAATGTGTACCTTGAATGTAATATAATTTGCTTTGGCTAATGCATAAATGTAATGTAAATGTAATGAAAGGTTAAAACCAGGAGGTTTGCACAGAAAACAGTGAAAATACTGATCCTAATTTCAAACACAATAGATTGAATGTATTTGAGTTTAAAGCTGATAAAAGTCTCGCTGATTGCTTTGCTTTTTCTGAAAATCTTGATGTATCTGGATATGCACAGGATGCAATCCAGGATCATGGGAAAATGTCCCTGTTGCAATATTTCTGCAAAATTATATTATGTTCCTTCTTGCACGATTTGCAACACTAAATGTTCAGTGAGTAGCACATTAAGTTTTATTTAAAACAGAGGAATGTGAATCTGGCAACTTTTTATTACATTGGTTGTTGTGCGTATCGTGGCATTTTGGAAATGAAATGTCCGGTGAGTGGAGCTAAAAGGTTAGTCACATTTGGAAATAACATATCACCTACATGTACACTAAACCCTGACCCTAAACCCAACCAATAGTGTTGATAAAAACATATTTGCTGAAGCTACCATGCCATTTTAGCTGCTTCTACAAGACCAAGCTTTTTAATCGTGCCTCACAGGACGTGTACCTGAAAGTGTAATGCTGCACCGGGTGAGCTACTGAGCAAGTTTACCATGTCAGAAAAACCACACGTATGGGAGCTGGTCATGTGATGCAGACGTCACAACTGTATTCGTTTACAAATCGTGCCTTATGATAAAAGTGTTTTGAGGTCATAATATTGTATTGTGCAAGGAAACGCACAAAAATAAGCATTTATTTATCATCAATCTGCCAGTTTAATTATAATTAATAATAGTGATAAAAATTTGTGTTTTACTGCCTCTAGTATTCTAGTAGTATAACTGTAAACAGCATTGCATATATATATATATATATATATATATATATATATATATATATATATATATATATATATATATGTATATTGTATGAGTACAAATAATATTGAATCCCAATTTAATATTAGTTGGGATGCTAAATAAATTGGTTGTAAGTTCAGGTATGCTCTTTTTCTATATGAAGCATTTTAAAAGTAGCATATTTAATAGTCTAAATGGTAGTTTATTTTTTTTTACTTTCACATTATCAGTATGATATTGCTATGATTAGGCCAATATAACATGCCTGATTCAAGCTGTGCTGTTTTTCTATGGCGGGTTTCAAAAGTACTAAACAGTACAATTATCTTTTGTACTCCATTTTAAAGGTGCCCTCGAATGAAAAATGTTTTTGGAGTTTTGCAGAAATGTATGTATAGAGGCACATTTTTCCAATTAGCCTATAGGTTGTTGTCACTATATATCAATATATTCTACATATTTGCTTTTTGCACTGGCAAAAATATTTAAAATGGTTTAACATAGGGTTAGCGAGATGATGGTTTTAAAAAACTAAATTTACAGCTGTTGTTGGTGTAAGAAACCTTGTCTAAGTGAGCTTGAGGGAGAAATGTAGAATTTGTCTCCTTTGACATTCTCAGATGTTGCATTTCAGACAGTGTCTTTTATTTTTTTTCCCCTGGAAAAGCCAACAGTGTTCCCACACACATGAATGCTCTTTGCAGGTATTGAGAAGCCCACAGCGGGTCCGAGACGTCTGTTCTCTGTAGGCCGCGGCTGAAGAGGCTTAGCTGCATTTTTGTTCTCCGGCTCTGGGCAGCGTCTGAACATCTCACTTCCCTGTATCTCTCTCCAACAGTCAGAGAGCACATAGAGACGCCACTAGTGATGAATGGGGCACCTTGTCAGTTAAAATGAAAATTCTTAGCCGGATGATAGCTTCATATTAATGCCTGTTTTATGGATTGGAGCAAGTTGTCTGAACAAGATGAATGTGGGTGATGAGAGGAGAGATACAAAATAAAACGGCTCCTCTACCTTCATCGGGAACTTTGGGTGTGGCTTGTCACACGGGACGAAGGCACGCGCTCTTTCCTGACTGTATAGAGCATAGCCTACTGTTACAGTCGGGTTCCGGAAGTAAAACTATGTTCTCCATAGATGTATTTTAAGCAGAAGCCTTTCAAGACAGGATGTACCTTGAGCTCAGAGCTTGTTAAATGATTGTGTTTGCATCTATATACGCCACAAGTCAGTGTGATTTCAATGTTTAATAGCCACATTTCCAGGGATGAACTACAGTATCCAATATCCAGAGAAAACACTGTTACCGTGGAAACGAAAATTTCTGCTAAAGAGCTCAGCAGTGACTGGCCAATCCCATAAAGATTTGTGATTTATATCTTATACTTCTTTATTAATGTGATTGTTGTTTTTGTACTTTCTTTCTTTTGTGTGTGTGTTTTTGTGTACATATAGATATATCATCTATAAAACAATATTTTTTTATAGGTTGTGGTTTTTGCCAGTCTTTATGGTATGTTTTTGCCAGTCTAAATAGTAAAACATTTGAAGTTTACAGTCTTGTGTGTTTGTTTCTTGTTTTCATGTACTTTCATTTTGCTTCATATCAAAGTTTGTAATGTTGCGATTCATCTCGGTGCATATTTTGATTAGTGGCTTTGAACTCTTTATTGAAGATTTTTTTAAAAAAAAATCCGTGTTGGGAAAATGAATGGGAAACACACTTCCTAGAACCAAGACCACTGAAAATCGAGGCGGTCACAGTTGCACTGTGCAGGCAGTGGACATTTCCTGACCATCATTTAATGCAGCTTTGTATGGCAGAGTGCAAGTCCCTTTACATTTGGCGTTTCATCAGCATCTATTGCCGTTAGAAGTCCATTTCCCTCCTTTTCTGGCATGTTCGCTCTCTTTTATGCACTCTTTCTGGGTGTTTCTCTCCATTTCTCTCATTTGGCTGTAGCTGAAAGCGTTAAGTGTTGTTCTCTCTGAGGTCTGTCCCCGACTGGCTCGCTCTCAAAGCTTTAGCGATCTGTTCAGACACATTCAATTCACACTGGCTCAGTGTGCTGTCAAAGCAATGATATTGATTCAGGAAAAAAAAAGAGAAAAATCTCTCTTTTTTTTTTTTCCCTCTAATTTTAATGTTTACATCTCGTTTTAATCCTGTCTTTTTTTAAATGAAATCCATCCATCCATCCCTCCTCTCCCCAAACAAATCAGTAATTATGTGGCCGTGACATGAAATAGACCTGCAGTGAGCAGACACATGAAAGAGGGGATGGAACGCAAGCTGAGGGCTTGGACACGACCACAGCGAGAGGTCTTTGAGAGAAAAAGAGACGACTTGAATGTAGAGAGGGAGGGCTGAGAGCAGAGGGCACGAGAAATAGAGACGGAGGATTTCAAGCCTTGGCTGGTTGCTAGTGGCCATGAGCTGATGTATTTCAGCATCACAGCACAGGAAGCTTTACATTCAGCTGAAGTGTTTGAGGTAAACATTGCTTATGCTTTGTTTCAGTCTGGTCTGGCCTTGTCTTTTAGGGTCAGAACATTCATGTTTTTTGTATTACAGTGTGTATGAGTACAAATAATATTGAATCCCAATGTAATATTAGTGGGGATGCAAAATGAATTGGTTGTAAGTTCAGGTGTGCCCCCCCAGTTCAGGTATGCTCTTTTTCTATATGAAGCATTTTAAAAGTAGCATATTTAATTGTCTAAATGGTAGTTTATTTTTTACTTTCACATTATCAGTATGATATTGCTATGATTAGGCCGATATAACATGCCTGATTCAAGCTGTGCTGTTTTTCTATGGCGGGGTTCAATAGTACTAAACAGTACAATTATATTTTGTACTCCATTTTAAAGGTGCCCTCGAATGAAAAATTTTATTTATCTTGGAATAGTTGAATAACAAGAGTTCAGTACATGGGAAAGACATACATTGGGTTTCAAACCCCATTGCTTCCTCCTTCTTATGTAAATCTCATTTGTTTAAAAGACTTCCGGAAAACACGCGGATCTCAACATAACACCGACTGTTACGTAAGCTGTGTGAACTTTGTAAATGCGCTGTAATATTGTCGAGAGCTCGTGTGGCAGGGAGCACGGGATTTAAAGGGGCAGCGCGCTGAAAAAATCAGTGTATAGTTAATGATGCCCCAAAATAGGCAGTTAAAAAAATTTATTTAAAAAAATCTATGGGGTATTTTGAGCTGAAACTTCAGACACATTCAGGAGACACCTTAGACTTATATTACATTTTGTGAAAAAGCATTCTTGGGCACCTTTAAAGTGTTTTGATGCTTTATTTAACTTTAAGCATGTGATTTTTGCACAGTGTGAAAGCTATTTTTGTTTTAAAAAGTCAGATGAAATGGAATAGATTTATAGTTATTGACCATTTTTTTAAATTTTGGGTACCAGTTGTCGGCCATAATGGAAAAAATGATTGACTTTAATTATTACACACTACTTGTAGTATTGAGGTTATGAAATGGATTTGAAGTGAACTTTACTTGAAACCATTTTCTGAGCTTTTATTACTTCACTCAAATAGAGAGAGAAGTTTCGGTGGACCAAAGGCCTGGAGATTTAGAGCAGTTCTCTGAGGGTTTGTTGCTCACTGCTCTTGTTAATGACGCGTGTGCATGACTGAAAAGTGACGCCAAAGACCTTGGGGTGGGTTTTCGGGCCTTTGTGGAGTCTAATTATTTTTTTCGGGAGCTGATTTTTAACCACACTACCACTTTATGATATATGGAGGACTGGCAGCCTAGAATTTGTTTTTCTGAAGAAAGCAAATCTCCCCATGGAAATCTGTCAAATGACAACTACTTTCAGGGAATTATGGGATGTCTGTAGACTACTGAGCACAGAATCACATGTTGAAACAAGTCTATAACAGTGCGTGTATGAAAACCCACAAGTTTTCAGCAACTAATGATGTCACTTCCTCCTAACCTTCATAATAACTGCAGTCTCATTGTCATGGATAAATGCGCCACAGATCTTGTTTCCCACTTGAAACGCTTGCGATATCGTCTCCGTCTCGCCACTGTAATCTGTTCTACACATCAGCAACAGAATGAATTGATCCAATCAAAGCAGTTCATCGGTGATGTCACACAATCGATCTCTGTTTTCACCCGCTGAGTCTCATCTCTGCTCGTCCTGTCTCTGGCCTACCTTTTTCCGTCTGTCTGTCATCTACTTCATGCTCACTGCTTTATGTCGTCTGTCTTCCTCTAAATCCCTCTTTCTTCTTTAAACCACTCTGACCTCTCATCTCCCTGCAGCCGATCCATTTGTATTTATTATTTTAGCTTAGGACGGACGTCTCATTGAAATATGGTGTCTGCAGCAGGTCTTTCATGTTGCCCCAGCCCGTGTTTTATCTAAGTAATGTGCGTCTTGTCTTTCGCTTTCTCTGCTTTTCTTTCATGCTGCATTAGACTGAACAAGGACAGCCAATGAAAAACACACACATCCAGTGTTCCTTCACGCTTACATTTATGCACAAATTTAATCATGATTTTAGAAGAAAATGCAACAAGAAGGAAATTATGGCAAGTACTGATAGCTGATATTATAAATCTAAAGATTTGTTATCTAAAATACTAAATGACCAGATGCCACCTTATTAATAATCTTATCTTTTATTTTATGTGCATCAAGTTTTGAATTACATTAGAAAATAATCAAATCAGATGCTTGTACATTTGTAGAAGTATGTGATTTCACTCAGTGAATGGTGTTTATGTTTAAAAATATATCTGTTCATAAATTTTATAATATTGGTCATTGTTGTAATTTTGGCCATCAGTTATCAGCCATTATTTGAAAAATTATTGACTATTGATCAAAATGTTTTTGGTGCATTGCTAAATAGTAGCACACTTTCATTATTATATTAATAATCATATCATATCATTTATTATTATTATTATTTTTTGGGATAATCCATAATCTTTATTTGGAATATATATATATATATATATATATATATATATATATATATATATATATATATATAATACACAACTAGATCTCTTTTATTGAATTTTAATTATATTTTGCTATATATAAAGGTCAAAGGGTCATTCAGTTTAACAGTCCAAAGGCCAATACAGCCATTTAATTTGTGATTAAAATATCTTAAAATGTAATGTATATATTTTTTATTCTGGCATGATTTTATAACATAGTGAAAAATGGTATTAAAATTATGTGTAGAAGTCGTTGCTTTGTTATGAGAAAGAATGTCCGGAAAAATGAATTTCATTGATGTCATTCGGAGTAACCAAACTATCATAAAGGGTCCATTTTGGATCAAGTCATGCGGTCAATATCATGTGACAGGAGGTGACATCATTGAGACATCTGCAAAGGACCACATGATCATGAAGCAAAGTAACTAACTCTCTTTTAACTATTTGAAAAATTCATGTTTTCAATTGTTCATACGCATGTTCTGAAACATCAGGTGATCCGGTTCAACGGCTATAAAACATGGAAAATGATGAATGGAAAAAAACTTGTACTAAATATGAATGTTTAATTGTCCTTTTGCTTGCTAGCTAGCAAGCTAACTAGCTAGCTAGATAACTAGATATCAGCATGTTAGCATTGTTTGAAAATATTGTCATTCGGTATAACCAAAAGGGTCATTCACTTAAACTGAAATTTTGGTTAAACCAAATGACTATTTTGGTGCCAAAATATTGTGCATCTTGTAAAAAATGATAAAAGCAGTGTTAATTGATCATAAAAACCACATTATATCATTGTTAACACTTAATAGAGATTTAATTAATTTTTATTATTTATGTTTTTTTTTTTTTTTTACACTTTTAAAAACCTTATTCGTCAATGACCCATATATACAAAATACATTGGATTATCCAAAAGTATTAGGTTACAGGCAGCAAAGAGACAGAATGTAGAAATCACATATGTCACCATCCAGCTCTTTTCTTTCTATTGCTCTTACGAAGGATCTTGAGCATTTTCTTCCCACTGTCCACAGACCCATGTGATCCAGATTGGAGGGGAAGCTGTCAGCATGTCTGATGCCTGTCAGAGACAGAGGCCGAACGATGGATGCTCTCCTCTCATCCATCTGGCCTGTTGTATGTATATAGGTCAAAGACAATGGAGCGTAGAGGGAGAGAACTTGGCCACTGATAAAGTGCAGCAGAAAATTAAATGTTAGCGCATTGTGGTATCATAGAAAATGACAAATGACATGTGGTAATGGTCTCAAGCCGATAGCAACTCCTGCTTCCCGGCAACATTAATTCCAGCAGGCAGGTCCAGGATGCGGCTCGTGTTCTGTTCGGTGTGACCTGCGCTGGAGGTTCTGTAATAGACCGAGCAACTGCAGAGGAAAGCCAGAGGAGTTGGAAGATAAAGCAGCAAAACTTTAAGAGGAAGGAGCAGATAAAATTCCTATTTATTTACATTTAAATAACTCCTTTTTTTTCTCCACTTTTTTTCTCCAGTGCCTCTCTTGGGTTTTAGAGTGGTTCTGTACTTTTTCTCCCCTTTCACATTTTGTATTTATTTTCAAGAAAACGGAACATTTTAGTAAGGAATAACATTGTTCTGGTGAAGCTGGTGTAGTCTTACTTAAAGTCTGATCCTCATAGCAGGTAATTCTGGCCAAGAACCGCCGCTTAGACAGGAAACAGCCGTCTGACCAACATGTACCGTGTCTAGCCACAGTATGGCTGGGTGGTATGACTGTACGTACAGTGTAACACTAAAAATATGCCAACAGGTACTGATTCTGCTGTACTGTGTTTGTGGTGCCATTTTAAAGGTGCCATCGAATTGAAAATTGAATTTATCTTGGCACAGTTGAATAACAAGAGTTCATTACATGGAAATGACATACAGTGAGTCTCAAACTCCATTGTTTCCTCCTTCTTATATAAGTCTCATTAGTTTAAAAGACCTTCGAAGAACAGGCGAATCTCAACATAACACCGACTGTTACGTAACAGTCAGGATCATTAATATGCCAGCTCATGATCAAGCATTAGACAAGGGCAGGACGTCTGGATGTGCACAGCTGAATCAACAGACTAGGTAAGCAAGCAAGGACAATAGCGAAAAATGGCAGATGGAGCAATAATAACTGACATGATTCATGATATCGTGATATTTTTAGTGATATTTGTAAACTGTCTTTCTAAATGTTTCGTTAGCATGTTGCTAATGTACTGTTAAATGTGGTTAAAGTTACCATAGTTTCTTATTGTATTCACAGAGACAAGAGCCGTCACTATTTTTATTTTTAAACACGTGCAGTCTGTATAATTCATAAACACAACTTCATTCTTTATAAATCTCTCCAACAGTGTGTAATGTTAGCTTTAGCCATGGAGCACAGCCTCAAACTCATTCAGAATCAAATGTAAACATCCAAATAAATACGATACTTACGTGATTAGACATGCTGCATGAAGAACACTTTGTAAAGATCCATTTTGAGGGTTATATTAGCTGTGTAAACTTTGTTTATGCTGTTAAAGGCAAGCGCGAGCTCCGGGGGCGGGGAGCACAAGAATTTAAAGGGGCAGCAGCCCTGAATCGGCGCATTTCTAATTATGCCCCAAAATAGGCCGTTAAAAAATTATTTAAAAAAATCTATGGGGTATTTTGAGCTGAAACTTCACAGACACATTCAGGGGACACCTTAAACTTATATTAAATCTTGTAAAAAAATGTTCGATGGCACCTTTAAAGCTTTCAACCAAAGCAGGAAACTATATACTGCTCTGAAAAACCATGGCAAAGATGGGTGATTTCATATATTATATAATTAATTTATTATTTAATATTTATATATTATAAAGATATAATTTTAATATTGTAATAAATGTTATATCTTATTATAAATTATTTTTACTATTAATTTATTATAAAATATTATACATATTGTAAAAAATTTGGTTGAAATTAGTTACTATAACTAAATTGCACCTTGCTTACCTACTATTGATTGTCTTAAACAGATGTTTTCAAGTATACATCAAAGATTCAGGGCCAAAAACAGTCAGATTGGAGCTTGCTATTTTTTTTTTTTTTTTTATGAAAGCGCTATTCAGTTTTGTGTACAATATGGATCAAATGGTCTGTTAACGGTCTGTCTGAAGCAGAGACTAAGCTCTACTATTATCTCACTTTCAGCAAGTTTCATGGAAAAAGGAAACATGTCTCTAATTCACTGCTGGAGAACACAGCACAAGTGCGTGTCAGCTGGTGCGCTGGGTTTGGTGAAGGTTCCTGGCATCTCAGAAATCACCACAGTAAGAGCAGCAGGTTTATCAATTTGAGCTGGCCAACTGCACAGCTAAATGTATGTGAAAGTTAACAAATCCCTGAGGTAAATTGAGCCAGATTTCAGCTGTCTGTGTGAGACTACTGAGGTGCGACATGCTGGATTGAACCTAATGCCTGAGGCTAGTGCAATCAAACCGACAGTTGAAGACTCTCCATTTCTCAGCTGGGGAGAATCTCAACCACATGGCAAATGACTCACCTTAGAGCTGGGGGAGGAAGACATGTTGACATTGTTTTTATCGACTATTAAAGCACTCCACCAGTGTTAGCATTTATATTTTTTTGCGTGGTAGAATTGAGGCTATGGTTGCAATGGCATCCCAGTTTACATGCTATGTCAGTAGTATGCAGTATGCTGGATTAGGACATCCCAAAGATAGTTTGCCAGAGGTGCCTGGAAGCTGCATTATTTTCTGTGAATTTTCAACTTTTTTTTTTTCTATTTTAATATGGCTAATACCAATGCCCAATGAACCAATGAAAGAAACTAATGAAGTGTACTATATAATTTGAATGCATAGTTACTTTTTAGTGCCCTGGTTGCTTCATAAAATATGTTGTGGTTTGGATTTTGCTTCTCAGGTGTTCTAATAAGGGCTAACTAGCTTAGTCTGAGATGATCTTTTCAGCATTGTGCTTTGCCGTATTATGCATTAAACGCATGGGATTTTTTTTTTTTCATTCAATCACAATTCTTAATGGGTTTCCATGTTGAATAAAAACAACAGATGAGTGTTTACTAACCAAAGGTTTGTGGTTCCAGACGATACTTGGTTTTGCTTTTTTTTTTTAAACCTATGAAAAAGAAGCCTAAAGGGTTAGTTCACCCAAAAATGAAAATTGTGTCATTAATTACTCACTCTCATGTCATTCCAAACCCATAAAACCTTCATTCATCTTCAGAACAGTGAAGGCCTGCATTGACAGCAAGTTAATTAACACTTTCAAATGCCAAGAAAGGTTCTAAAGATAAATTTAAAACAGTTCATGTGACTACAGTGGTTCAACCTCAATGTTATGAAGTGATGAATACTTTTTGTGTGCCAAAAAAACTAAATAACAACTTTATTCAACAATATCTAGTCATGGGCGATTTAAAAACACTGGTTCATGAAGCTTGACGAATCTCGTTTCGAATCAGTGGTTCGGAGCGCAAAAGTTACGTGATTTCAGTAAACGAGGCTTCTTTACGTCATAAGCGTTTCGAAATTTCAATGGTTCATGTGACTTTGGCAGTTTAATACGCGCTCCGAACCACTGATTCGAATCAAATGATTCGTAAAGCTCCGAAGCTTCATGAAGCAGTGTTTTGAAATCGCCCATGTTGAATAAAGTAATTTAGTTTTTTTGGTGCACAAAAAGGATTCTCATCGCTTCATAACATTAAGGTTGAACCACTGTAGTCACGTGAACTGTTTTAAATATAACTTTAGTAGCTTTCTGGGCGTTTGAGAGTGTAAATTAACTTGGCCTCACTTAGCCATCAGATTTTTTCAAAAATATCTTAATTTGTGTTCTGAAGATGAACGAAGGTCTTACGGGTGTGGAACGACATGAGGGTGAGTAATTAATGACAGACTTTTAATTTTTGGGTGAACGAACCCTTTAAGATGAAATATATTAGGCCGGTCAAAAAGTTACAATTATTGTAATTATTTTTTTGTAGTGAATGTCTTCACATTTAGTTCCTTTTTATGGAAATCTAGTATAATATGAGGAGCACATTTGAGTTTTGGTGTCAATGAAGAGGTACTAGAGCCTTACTTATAGGGCTGCAGGGGCACATAAGACAGGGGAAACACTATTATAGCCCCATCAGGAGCAAAGCGGCAGAACCGGGAGAGCGATTCACATGACTCGCTCAGTCTGTCCGTAATGCATGTCTATGAGGGGGTAACGTGTGTCCTCCCCTGTGGTTGACTTTTGTGGCGATGCATTTGTTAGAGACGCGAAACGGCAACAATGACAAGCAGATTTCCTCTGTGCGCGTCTCTGCCAAGCACGGGCCTGGATGTTCCTTCCTGAGTGACTGTGTAAAGTATTGACATCAGCTGAATAAATAAACATAAGCTGGGACTTCACTCCCGGCCGCTCGGATGGACAGAGAAACAGACGTGCCGGTCTACGGTAACAGCCCCCTCCCTGCCTTTCTCGCCGTAACGACGCATTTACAGACAGCACAAACAAGGGCTCTCTAATCCCCGACCTCAGCGCAGGATATTTATCTTAGCCGCTAAATAAATTGATTAGAAAGCAGGAGTGAGGAGACTCGTCCATCAGGCGGATGTTTCAGGGGGAACTGCATTAGGGTGCCGGCTAGAGGACATTGCTCTGACCGACCCTCCCCCTCCTTCCCGATATCCGTTCCTCCTCCGCCATCATGCCGATCTCCTCTTCCTCTCCCATCGGAGACTGTGACATAGCTCTAGTGTTTCTCCGGACACCTGCCTGCCTCCCTTTTGCATATGTACACAATATACTTAATGGGTCACCAGCTCTGGCAGAAAGAGCTGATTTTCAGAGGGGGGCGGCGGTGGAAAGTGGGTTTTCGGAGGCCTCGAGTTAGCTGGTCTCTTTTCAGATAATTCAGAGACAAAAGGGGCTGATTTCAGTCCGCATTCTCCACCAAGTAGGCAGTGCGCATTTCCATTTTTCATTTCAACACAAACGTTCCTCTCATCTCTTGTGAAACATTTCAACCCTCTTGGGAGCCTCGTTGCCAGAGTTTGAAAAAGTTAGTCTTTTTTTGTTTATGAAACTAGCCAGCCTCTATTTTTGTGGTTTATATTTAGCGTCAATGTATTTTTCAGCTTGCGTGATCATTCTGGATATGTTCCCGTAAGGAAATGCTTCCCATATGTTTCTGTGTTTTCACTTTTTTTTTCTTCTCAGAATTTGAGCTCTAAGCACAATTATTTCCATTTAGCTTCCATTTATTGACTTTATTTTGGGAATTCTTGGGTAAATACCTCTGGACTACTTGAGCCTGTAGTAATTTCTTAAAGTTGCTGGCTGACAATTCATTTAGACTAAAGGAATTCAATAGCTCAGTTTAAGACGCTCTCCCTCTCTCTCTCTCCTCCAGTCTGTTCTGGAACGCAGAGGAAAGGAAGGTATTTATGGACCGTATTACAAACCTGAAATACACTGGAACAGTGTTATGAGATTTTCTCTCCGAGCACAAGTCCAGCTCCGTAACGGTTTGAGCATTTGCTTTAGAGTCGTGTATTGAGTAGCAACATTTTTCTAATATTCTTTGGTTGTGGTTGGTCAGCTGTTTGACATCATGTAGCAGGATAGACTCTAAGCACACAAGGCAACAATGTTTGTTTGTTCGTAGGAAAATGTTAAAAGTAACATGGCAGGTTTAATCGTGTCTGTCCTGCGGTCATTCAGGATCCACTTAGTTAAAATGACCTAGCGCGTGTGGGGCGGGAAAAACTCACTCCATGGCCGACACGTTCCCAAATGTGATTTTCCACCCGAGTCACATCGCTCACGCTCTCCTTCCTAAGATTTTATTGGAGCTGAAATCTAATTTATCATAATTCAAACATGATTCAAAGCACATGTCTTTCAGTTGTCTAAGCCATTTGTTTCATTCAAATATTTGCTTTGCTGGAGTTAATCCCACATCCAGTAAATCACATTTCAAAGCTCTGCGGCATTTCAGATGAACGGCATGATGGATGTAGACTGGACGACGTGTGTGTTTTTGATCAGCGATGGGCGCTTTAACCAGGTGTCAAAACAATTCTAAACAATGAGCTTGTTTATTCTGATTTACGTTACTAGCAAACAATTGCATAGAATCGCGCAAATTAAGTGATTTACGAGACTAGCAAAATATTATGCAGTGGAATGTAGGAATCCAGAGCAAGTGTCATTTGAAACATGCTGGCACATCAATTTTGTACACTTTTAAAAGGCCTGAAGGATTTTCGATGTCATTTAAAATGTGCTAATGCTATTTTTTTTAAATTTTGACCCCAAATGTAATGCAGATTCATCAAATGTCAGGTTAGCATGCATATTGTTTAGTTTCAGTTCCCAAGTTTTATTGGTGTAATGATGTTAGCTAAATGTTTAGTTTAGCTGTCAGCATTCAACACAGGAAAATCTGTAAGCAGTTTTTATAAGGAAATGTAAACAAATCGACAAAATTGGTAGTCTTATGATTGGATATACTATTGTTACACGCTTAACAACCACGCAAATAAAATGGCATGGATAAATAATGTAATATTCCATAAAATAAAAACTGTCAATTTTGATTTCGTGCTAAATTTTATGTCTTACTCATCCAGATTTTCCCCCCAGAAGTCTGTCAATGAATCAAATGTCAGTTCAGCATGTTCATTGTTTAGTTTCGGTCACATTACCGTAATGACTTTAATAAATAATTAGCCGTCATCTGTTGACAGAAATGTTAGGATTTGACTCAGAAACAACTAAATTCTCAGGCTCATCATCATTTAGTGTGTTTAAAGTGCGAGTTTAGTCAATCACACACAGCACCGTATGAACTTTTAAGCATCCGCATTAGACGTTGCTCTCAGTACTGAAGCAGCCGTGAAAGATGAGCATTTAAACTGCGACGGCGGAGCGGGATCCTGCTATAGCAGAACAAAGGATTGCGTTTCTCTCCCTCTCCGTACTAACAGCATCCTGCACACTGCTCCTCTGTGACTCCAGAGCGAAGGCATTCCCGCTCTGTCATGGGAAAGTGTTCGCGGAGGAAGAGAAGAGCTCTTCCACTCCAAATCTCCTTTTGTCTGAGGACCCTTAATTGGGCCCCTCTTTGAAAACCAAGGTGCTAAAAGAGGGACTTGAAATTTATTTTTCCCCATCAATTAAACAAAATGAACAATATGTTCTCAGAGAAAGAAAATCTGGTCTTCTTGTACACCTGAAAAAAAGCTCCTCTTTTTACACGCGCACACACACACACACACACACAGAGCGAGAGAGAGGCTGTGGGAATTTTCTCGTCTCCCCTAGTGCTGGAGATATTGGTGCCCGTGTAAGAGGGGCCTGTATTTACAAGGCTTAGCGTTGTCGGAGAGGCTGTGGACGGTGGAGATAACCTGACTATTACAAGCTTTGTGTCTGTGCTCAGAGATGGCAGTCAGCTGCCTCTTATTAGGCCAATTTAATTAGACTCATTTCAATAGAATTAATTAGTGCAGTGCCACAAGATTTAAAAAGGAAGGTGATTGAAGTCGTGTGTTTTTTCTCGCCTCTATAAAAAGCATTGTTTCATAATTTAATTTCAGAAGTACTTTAATAAGATCTTGGATCTTTTAGCTGTATAGAAAAGCTGTCTGAATAATTTTTGAAACCATTATAAAGGTTTTGCACTTGCATTATTCTCATAATCACACCACATGCTGGTATAAATGTCACAAGTCTTTTTTATTTTAAGTAAAATGTAGTTTTTTTTTATTGGAACTTTTTATATACAAAGGCCCAGTTTTTACAGTCCAGTAAAAGAAGTGAGACCAATATCATGGTTTGGATGATCATTACTGCTAACTAGATTTGCGGTGGTATTTTATGAGTTTTCTGGTAAAAAATGTAGTTTGTGAGAAGAAACCTTCATTCTTTTGCAGAGGATTTTAAAGTCATTAAATTAAAATGGACCCAGTTTACTTTTTTAATAAATGTACCTGTAAATTATGTAACAAAGGCCTCACAGGCTGAGAAAAATATTTTTAATCAGTAATAGCACACTAAGTCTTTGCACAATGCAATCACATTGCAGTTCATAAGAATATTTTATCAATATTCTTTATATTCTGTTTCATGTTTCAATGCTGTTTGTTGAGTTTTCTCTACAAGAACCTTCTGGATTCAGTGTTAGTTAAAGGGTTAGTTCACCCAAAAATGAAAATTATGTCATTAATTACTCACCCTCATGTCGTTCCACACCCGTAAAACCTTTGTTCATCTTCAGAACACAAATTAAGATATTTTTGATAAAATCCAATGGTTCAGTGAGGCCTCCATTGACAGCAAGATAATTAACACATTCAGATGCCCAGAAAGGTACTAAAGACATATTTAAAACAATTCATGTGACTACAGTGGTTCATCCTTAATGTTATAAAGTGACAAGAATACTTTTTCTGCTGCAAAAAAAAATAAATAACGACTTTATTCAACAATATCTAGTGATGGCCGATTTCAAAACACTGCTTCATGAAGCTTAGAAGCTTTACGAATCTTTTGTTTCGAATCAGTGATTCGGAAAGTTACGTGAAGTATTGAAATTTTGAAACACTCGTGATGTAAGGAAGCCTCTTTTACTGAAATCACATGACTTTGGTGCTGATTCAGAACAAAAGCTTCGTAAAGCTTCATGAAGAAGTGTTTTGAAATCGGCCATCACTAGATATTGTTGAAAAGTTATTTATTTTTTTATTTTTTTTGTGCACAAAGTATTCTCGTCGCTTCATAACATTAAGGTTGAACCACTGTAGTCACATGAACTGTTTTAAATATGTCTTTAGTAGCTTTCTGGGCATCTGAAAGTGTTAATTATCTTGCTGGCAATGCAGGCCTCACTGATCCATCAGATTTCATCAAAAATATCTTAATTTGTGCTCTGAAGATGAACGAATGTCTTACGAGTGTGGAACGAAATGAGGATGAGTACTTAGTGGTTTAGTTTTTGGGTGAACTAACCCTTTATGCTCAGCTTTTGTTGCATCGAGCACAGGAAGTGATTTAATAAAATATTTTAATAAATGCTAACATTTCTGTTACAGTAAGGCAGTTACTTGACATGTAGGCATGTAATTAGTGCTCTAGGATAGCTTTCAACCTTGTTGTCTTGATGACAAAGATACCACAAAGGTAGTTTAACTTCCTTTATACATCAAGCTAAGCAGTTATTTTGACTGTTGTCTAGAATCAACAAAAGAATGTCTTCCTGTTGTCTACATGTTATCTGATGATGAAAACCAGCCAGAAACAGTGTAAACAAAAGCAGTTTGCTACATCTTAACCTGATAACATGCCTCACTTGATGTACTTGAACACCCACAGATATATAGACTTGATGTCTCACTGCAAATATGCCAGTTTTGTCAACTTAACACAAGAAATAATGAAAGTGCTATAACAAAAATATGAACTTTACATTTAGATCTATAACCCCATCAGGATAAGTGTCTTTAACAAACTCTAAATCGTGATTTTTGCTTTTTTAAATGAAACAAAGAGAGTTTAAATTATTTTCTGTGGTAATTTGTATGCATCAAATGCTTTCCAATGAGCTAATGCAGATCATTCTTGAAGTGTTAAATGTCAAGCACATCTTCAGAGGGTAAAGTTGTTTTTTTTTAAAGCGTTTGTCGTTCCTTGTATAAAACGGGCTCTCGAGCGGTTGTGTTTTGTCGCAGTATCAGCGCTGCGGTGAGCTCAGTCTCACTCTTTAGAACCGGAGATAGCGGCTCTGCGGGAACGACAGCACACGTGCTAAAGAAACGCGTCCTCTTCGTTTCATTCTACAAATGTCAACGCTGCCAAACAACATGAGACCCCTCTCTGTCCTGGACATGTGTGTGCGGATGGGATAAACTCCTTCTGTTTGATTTTTATTTTTATTTTTTCCCCCATCTGATTCAGCAGTACAAGGCCATCCGGCGCTCTGTCAGATATAAATGTTGCTCTTTGATATACACGGGAGTCTAAAAGATGCTGGTATTTGCGACTGTAAAATTTCTCATCTCAGCACAGCAGCTTTACGTGTGAAATGTACATCTCCAGAACATTTGATATGGAGATAAGTGGAGAAATTTGAGGAGATTTACATATTCCGCTGTTGCTCCGCTCTATGTGGTAGGTAAATTTTTAATCAGTACAGAGGAAAAATTAATTTGCTATCCCAGAAAGGAGGAGCAGTACCAGAGGGATGCTTACAGTTTCATTAGTCGTGTTTTGTCAAAACAGCACCAACTGGCAGAACTAGAGAGACACAGAGTGAGGGAACATAATGGAAAAAAAAATTACAGGCACCAAATATTCTGTATACAGGAAGTTTATAGTTTGTGAGCAGGAAACTACCGGTGAACTTGCCAATCAGAGTATGGTGAATGCAGTGATGTGAGATGGCTCACGCTGTGTCTACACTGCAAGCCACCAGCTTGAGGCCGGCTACACTGAAAGAGCTGCACGTCACCACAGAATGTTTACTAACTGTGTTACTAGGTTGTGTTAGAAAAGTTACTAGTGGTCAAGCAGAGATGGGTTTTCCAATGGCAATACCAATAGATAGAGAAGCGGAATGGATGATGACAGATAAAAGTATGGTGCTTTAAAGGATTAGTTCACCCCAAAATTAAAATTCTGTCATTAATTATTCACCCTCGTGTTGTTCCAAACTTGTAAGACTTTCGTTCATCTTTGTAACACGAAGATCTTTTTGATGAAATCTGAGAGATGTTTGTCTCTCCATTGAGAGTCATACATATATACAGCTCTGGAAAAAAATTAAGAGACCACTTAACATTGATTTCTGAACTTGGAATGGTCTCTTAATTTTTTCCAGAGCTATAATATATATATATATATATATACAACTTGCTTCCAAATATTTTAGTACATTTTTAGTAAATGGTGCATCAAAAATTAACATTTAATATTTTATATATATATATATATATATATATATATATATATATATATATATATATATATATATATATATATATATATATATATATATATATATATATATATATATATATTATATAAAATATTAAATGTTAATTTTTGATGCACCATTTACTAAAAATGTACTAAAATATTTGGAAGCAAGTTGTGTATTATGTATTAAACTGGCTTTTGGTAGATAAATTTTTAGCTGACACGAGAGAGATAACGCTTACAATGCCAAGCAGTAGTGGCAAAATATCATTTGAATGATTGGCCCAGTGGTAGTTATAACTAAACATTTTTAGAAAAAGATTTAGTAGGTCAGAGTCCAGAAACTGGTTTTGATTCCAGTTCCATTTAATGATTATTGTGCCTTCATTTTGAATCAGTGAATCATAAATCAGGAACCACTCCAACCGATTCAATCTTTTTGACTGATTTACTAAAAAGAACCAAATAAGAATTATTTGTTTACTAGTCAAGAGTCATACAAATACAACATGTAAATACAGAATGTATTTATTTAGAATAAATGGAATACGGACATTAAAGAACTATTAATGTTGTCATGAAAATCTTTCAGTTCCAGTATTTTGAGTAGTATTTTTCCAGTATTGTCCCAGTATTGGAGAACCAATGCTGCATCCGAAATTGCGTACTGTTGAGTAGGTACTAAATTTGAATTTAAATTTACTTCACGACCGTTGAAAAAGTATGTTCTATAGACCCCATAAAAGTTTGTAAACATTGCAACGTTTCCTGGTGGGCGGGGCTTAGCTGGAGGCAAAAAGAGACGCTGGACTCAATGTTGACAAACGTAAGCTAGCATGTTTTAGGAGGGATTTATTAAACATGGATGCAGAAGAAGGTTCAGAACTGTCCGAACATGTACAGTCACTGACTCTGCGGGACCGTGACAGCTATTTTTGTAAATTAACTTAAGTTTTGGATATTTCCTAGACAACATATGAATTACTTTCGGGTGGTTCGGGGAATCTTGTCAAGGCTTATTGTCTAATGTAACCTAACGCTGGGCTAACTATAATTATGGCTAGCAATGTGGATTATTTTAAGAGACCATTCAAAGGATGGCACACACATCTATCGCTGTATGTTTGTTTAACATTTAAGCTAGCTAGTGCGCTGAAAGTTGGCGACATTTCACCTATAAAACAGAAACTTGCTGATTTTTACTAGATAAAACCAACACACCATTACATATGCATCGATTATTTTACCTGATATGAAGTGTGCACTGAAACACGAGTATTATTTATGATCGTCTCCGTCCAGTCTGTACGCCGTATTGCTTTCAACCACAATTATCTTTTTGATTTCTGTGAAGGAATGTCTGCCGGGATCTGTTAAAAACTTTAGTTTTGAACCAAAAGTCCTGTTCCTTCTATTCTGGCAGCCAAAAACAACATTTTAAAGTCAAACTATTAGTTCTTATTTATGTTTTGCCTCCAGCTAGAGCGGTGACAGTGATGTAGGCGATTAAGGGGTCTTTATAGTACGACTGTATGTAGTATGAATGAATTCGGACATACTACATCCACCATGTTGTTACTGTCACATGACCTACCAGTGTCAGTTACGTGCCTTCAAGTCCATTCACAAATCTTCTCCCGTGGCCTCATGGGATAGTAAAGTGTCCATCGTATGAGCACTTCAGAAACTCACTGGAAGTAGTAAGTCATCCAGGTACTTTTCAGCTACTGTTTTTCGAATACTATGAATTCGGACATACTACTCTGTTCGCATGCTGTTTTTCATGTACTATATAGTAGAGAAGTATTCGATTTCGGACTCAGCTCAGTTCTTGTTTCCCAACCCTAGTCGCACTGTATCCATCCAGTGTAGTCATAATGTCAGATTTCTCGAAATGCTGCAGCACCTGCACCATCTCTCATCTCTCTCTCTCTCTCTCTCTCTCTCTCTCTGTTGTGTTCCTGCTCTCAGGCAAAACTTTGCCTGGAGAATTTTAGATGTGAATCGCATCGATATCCTCTCGGAGAGTTTGATTAATTATATAAGGCACCATTCAGGGACTCGTTCCCGCAACCTGTTTAACTCGGAGGGAATTCGGCATGCAGACAGATGGAGGGAGTGATGGAGGGGAAGAGAAAGGCGTTCTTGCCAAACCTCTGCTGAGGGGGAAACAATTTAGAGTGTTAGCAACTGCCTGATAACAGGTTAACAATAGTGCGAGCTTTCCTTCTCTTCTCTCAGAGCTGTGCGGGACCATAGGGAGGAATCCAGCAGCACCGCCTGACAATCACCCGCTCTAATGTATTCATATATGGAGACACGGGACCGTTTGCGCGCCGCTTTACTGAAGTGCTCCATGAGAACGTGAGGAGTTTGTTTCTAGGGAGCAGAATAAAATGTTAAGAAGAGATGAATAACAAAGTAAAGAGCAAAATGAAAGTTTTCTTAAAAGTCTTTTGGGCTTCTGCTGCGCGTGTTTGCTGCAGAAACGCTCGCTGGTAGTGCATCAAACTGCAGCTTTCTAAATTGACTGCACCGTTTTTGGAGTGCGCTAACTTTGCAGAGACGCATTCTTGGTCACTGTTCTTAAAGACGACATGAAATTGATTCGTATTATTGTTGGTTTTCATAATCTTTCATCAAAAAGTAATTACTTCTTCTTCTCTGAAGCTTTTCTTTTCTGCTGACATAACCAAATCTGCTGGGGTGTGAAAAAGAATATTAAACTTTTTTTTAAAGAAAAAGTAAATGTTACATGCCTGTGCAAATGTTGAAACCACAATGATTTTCGCTGTTGCCTTTTAGGTTCAGGTGGATCGATACACAGCCCGCACTCTTAAAAATAAGGTTCTTTATTGGAATCTATGGTTCCATGAAGAACCTTTAACAACCATGGAACTTTTCCATTGCTCGAATGGAAAAGTTCTTTAGATTATTAAAATGTTCTTCACTCTAAGAAAAAAAATGGTTCTTTGAAAAAACGGTTCACTGAAAGGAACCAAAAATGTCTCTTAAATGGCATCGCTGTGAAAACATCCTTTTGGAACCTATAATTTTAAGTGTACTTGCATACATGCATAAAATCAAGTCCTGTCCACCATTTTTTTTTTTTTTATTTCTCAAAAAGTCTTCACATTATGCAAGTAAAATGCATTGCAAAAGCTTTCTCATGTTGTCTTTAAGCTGTAACTGATTTCATTTCCACAGAGAGGTCCTCAGACATTCACACACACTTGTACATGTACACACACAGGCTACGCAGTCAGTAGATTTGTGACCAGAAGAGCCGTGCGACTCCCTGAAGTACAGGCCAGCTAGCGCAGATGTCCGGCCTGTTTGAGTGGCAGGGAGATGGAGCGTGTCCGACCTCTCCGTCTGGCTCCAAAAGACCATTCCCCCCTCCCCCTCGGATCAGCACGGCTGGCCCTGGCCTCTGTGCAGCTTCAGCAAATGCTGAAATCGAGGCCTCAGGCCTAGGTTCTCACCAGGGGCCCTGCGGTGGAGCTCCCTGACAGACTGCAAAGTACCTGGGAGTTTCACTCAAAGAGGCCGACCCCATGATTGCCTTTGAGTAAAGTGAATCTGCTGGGCAGAGTTGGGAATTTTGTACAGTACATTTGCACTCTGGGCTCGGAGCCGAAGAAGGAAATAAAGAAGGTGGTGTAGTAGCTTTTAGAGTATTTTTCACCTCTACTGTAGGTTTCATAAAGCTAATGTGCCCCTTTGCATATAGCTTTCAGTCAGTTGTCAGGTTTTTATTGGATTCTACTTTGTGGGATTCTTCTTGGTGAAGAGTGTTCAAAAGCCCTCAGGCGCTGAGACTAGCAACAGGAAAACACTTGTGTGAGGCCATCAGCTGATTGGCTGACAGGTCGAAGCATCTCTCATTCCACCCAGTGAGACTTCAGGGAGAGAAGCTTCCTGTGCATGAGAGGAGAGAAAATTCTGCTTCTTGCATAATAGCTTCTCCGTTAGTACATGCTTGTAGTGTAAATAATGCTGAACTAAGAAAATATATATCATAGAATGCACTATTTTGATTGTGCTTTTGAAATTGAAGAGTTTGATTTAATATGTAGACGAGTAACGTTCACCATACAATTTTCAATAAATTCTCAAAACAATGAAATATTTAACATTTATTAATATTTGTACATGTATTTATACATAAACCCCTATATTCAATGTTAAAAGACAATTCATTTGTAATATTAACTGTTGTGTAACTTGTGTAACGTTTACATCTTGTGTGCATGTGTTGATGTATAGCATGCTATTTGCAGATGTTAGCCAATTATAATGAGGTTATTTACATAATCAGTACAAGTCTTACAGTAGCAATTCAAAGGGTCATAGAGAGGGTGGAAAATTCTCATGTAAATCTAAATTACGACTGCTTTCGGTGCATGAAACCTTGACTAAATAAGTGTACTTAAGTGAAAAGTGTTGAATATGGCCCCTTTAATTAGTGTTTGCCCGAAGTAGAGCATTTAAACCTTCTGTGCGGTGGTTCATACCCTGTGTGCCTCTCTTTAAGCCATCTTTACCGTCACTGCCAATTGTGTGTTGTGAGAACAGTGCCAGGACTGAATGAGTTTCTCTTCTTTTCAAGTAGTTGAGGCTGGTTCCGCTAGCTGGGCTGTTTCTTGTTCTTTCTGTTCTTACTGGAAGACTGTTCTCCAGCTTAATGTTGGGCCGTTGCCGACCCGGCCTCTCCGAGCGCACTGGTTTGTTCCCTCTCTTTCCTCCCCCTCTTTCCCAATCTTTTCCTCCTCCTCTTTCTCTAAACACCATCAAACTCATTTATCTCTCATCCGCAACATCTGCCCCCAGTGTGTGCGCTCACGGAGGAAGCCGTTTAGTTTAGCAAATGCGATTTATTCCCAAACATCAAATGGTGAATTTTTGAAATGTTTTACAGAAAATAACAGGGCAGCGCTGTACCAGTTCACTTCAGTGCTTGAAGACAACATGAAAATGCATTCACAGCACATTTCATTGAGGTAGTATTGTTTTTCTGTGTAAAACAGAATATTTAGCAGGAAATAATATAGGTGGAACATTTTTATTTTTATTGCTGATCTATGTAAATATGCATCAGTTTTGGCCTTTGTGTCATGCCTTGAAGCCCCCCCCCCACCCCCAGCATCTCATGCAGTGAGCATTTTTATTGATTTTAAGATGCTGTGTCATATATTATATTATATTATATTATATTATATTATATTATATTATATTATATTATATTATATTATATTATATTATATTATATTATATTATATTATATTATATTATATTATATTATATTATATTATATTAATTATATTATATTATTATTTATGACACACTTCATCTCTGTTTTTAATGCAGGAAAGATCGCTTTATAGTTTATGATAATATTGGTTAATAATATTTTTCTATGCCTGTGCCACCTTTGGATAAAGGGTTAGTTAATTTCTGAATGAAAATTTCCCGATAATTTACTCACCCCATGTCATCCAAGATGTTCATGTCTTTCTTTCTTCAGTCGAACAGAAATTAAGGATTTTGAGGAAAATATTTCAGGATTCTTCTACATATAGTGGACTTCAATGGGGTTCAAATTGTCCAAATTGCATATTCAGTGCAGCTTCAAAGGGCTCTACGTAATCCCAGAAGAGGAATAAATGTCTTATCTAGCAAAACGATCAGTCATTTTCTAAAATAAATAAAAATGTATATACTTTTTTAAACCACAAATGCTTGCACTAGCTCTGCGATCCGCACGCATGACGTAATCATGTTATAAAAGTCATGAAGGCAGAAGTACCAATCCAGTGTCTACAAAGTGAAAGTGCAAAGATTAAGCCAAATGCCCTTTACAAAAAAAGGGTAAAACAATGATATCGGATGATTTTGAAGTTGGAGAAGTTGAAGTTTTTTGCCCTTCCACGGTACTTCTGCCTACGTCACACGTGACCTTTCAACGTAATGCGTGGCGCAACGCAGAGCAGTGCAAGATGAGCATTTGTGGTTAAAAAGTATATAAATATTACATAAAAAAAAAAAAAATGACCGATTGTTTCGCTAGACAAGACCTTTATTTCTCACCTGGGATCACGTAAAGCCCATTGAAGCTGCACTGAAACTGTAATTTGGACCTTCAACCCAGTGAACCCCACTGAAGTCCACTATATGGAGAAGAATACTGGAATGTTTTCCTCAAAAACCTTAATTTCTTTTCGACTGAAGAAAGAAAGACATGAACATCTTGGATGACATGGGGGTGAGTAAATTATCAGGAATTTTTCATTCAGAAGTGAACTAATCCTTTATGTCAGCAGAAAAGAAAAGTTTTAATTTTTCATGAAACATTATGTAAGCAAACATTTTGGTCATGGTTGTGGAAAACCTGGTAATATCAGGGAATTTTAAAGGCATAAAAATTAATAAAAATCTGAAAGGTCATGGAAAGGTCTTTGACATTTGTATAGTGGATATAATATGCACATTTTTTTAAGGAAAATGTCATAAGAATGATTTTTAAAATCCTTCACAAATGACTATCATGTAAGTTCATTGGTAATTTGGGTTTCATCGGAAGAACACGAGAAGTAACAAAGTTCGTAGTTCAGGAATGAAGGAGATGGGAACTAGCAAACATTGAACATGACATTTTTAATCATAAAATGTACAAACAACAAAGTGAAAGTAAAGTGGCAGCCCCTCATGGATGACTGCTGTATAAACCAAAACAAAACAACAACGTCCCAGACCAAGATCAATTTGATATTGTTGTTGTCTTAAATACAATAAACTGTAAACTTAATGTTCAGATATTTATTGGCCAGTTGAATTGTGAAGAAAGAAAACCAGTAGGAAACATTGTTCTGTGTAGCCAATATCAAGCAGCGCAGCAGAAATAGACTAGCGCCGCTGCATATGCTATCAAGCATATGTTGATATGGTGTAATATGGCCCCTGACCTCCTTCTCTTACTGTAAATGAGGTTAAAGCACAGAGAACAAATAAAAATGTGAAGTCAGACCTCATTCACCCACTCAGTGAGACGCTGGATCCCACACACCGCTGCATAATCTGTCAGGGTCTGCGGGTGTCCTGACTGAATATTGCATGCTGGGTAATTGCGGGCAGGCAATGCAAACATCTCTCTCAAGCAGCTGATGGGGAAGACCTTCAAACTGTTGGCATTTGTCATCTGAATCATAAGTTCAGTCCACTGTGTAATTTCACACAAACATTTCATAATACTGTAAAACACGTCTAAGGTGAGATTAGAGATCTGTGTGAGCCTCATTTCAAGTGCATGGTGTCATCCTCAATAACACTGTCAGCTTTTAATAGCTAACATGGACAGAAAACAACAGCAATGTGATAAGACCACCTTCCCTCTTTGATGAGATCTTGTAATACGCCATTAGCTGAAGATATCGACCATGGTTACAGGTATTTATGCGACTATTGACAATACTTCAGTGTGAAATAGCAGTGAGTGTGTTTACATGCACAGTGTCACACTGATTATGCTTAATAAGCCAACAACGTGTAAGGCCTTAGACCTGAAACATGCACTACGCGAGTAAGCGAGCACAGATGCTTCTAGCTACAGAAGTTCAATTTCACATGCTGCTGCATCCTGAAATGCGTCAGTGCAATTTAAACAAGACTGCATGGTTGCAGTGTGCTAACTAAGCATTTGTGACTGCTTTTGAGTACTTGTGTAAAGTGTTTCTAGCCTTAAACTGTGTTCTTTCATTGAGGAAAGGTCGTAAATAGATTTTTTAACTCATGTAGAGCCCTTACTGGTATTTTGTACATGCATATTAAATCATTACATGTGTGTAATAACTGAGATGTAGAATATTATAATTTTAGGTAACACTTTATTTCCATAGTCCATTCTACTATACATCAACTACCAGTCATTATGAGTATTAGTAGACTGTCTGCTCAATATCTGCTAACGCTTCATTTTGATGTTCTGATTTGATTCTCTCTTGATCAAGGCACCTGTTAGTGGGTGGGATATATTAGGCAGCAAGTGAACATTTTGTCCTCAAAGTTGATGAGTTAGAAGTGGAAAAATGGGCAAGCTTAAGGATTTGAGCGAGTTTGTGATGGCTAGACAAGCCAAAATGTGATGGCTAGACGACTGGGTCAGAGCATCTCCAAAACTGCAGCTCTTGTAGGGTGTTCCTGGACTGCAGTGGTCAGTATCTATCAAAAGTGGTCCAAGGAAGGAACAGTGGTAAACCAGCGACAGGGTCATGGGTGGCCAAGGCTCATTGATGCATGTGAGGAGTGAAGGCTGGCCCATGTGGTCTGATCCAACAGACGAGCTACTGTAGCTCAAATTGCTCAAGAAGTTAATGCTGGTTCTGATAGAAAGGTGTCAGAATACACAGTGCATCACAGTTTGGGGCTGCATAGCCGCAGGCTAGTCAGGGTGCCCATGCTGACCCCTGTCCACCACCAGAAGCACCAACAGTGGGCGCGTGAGCATCAGAACTGGACACAGAGCAATGGAAGAAGGTGGCCTGGTCTGATGAATCACATTTCCTTTTATATCACATGGATGGCCGGGTGTGTGTGCGTCGCTTACCCGGGGAACACATGGCACCAGGATGCACTATGGGAAGAAGGCAAGCCGGCGGAGGCAGTGTGATGCTTTGGGCAATGTTCTGCTGGGAACCTTTGGGTCCTGCCATCCATGTGGATGTTACTTTGACACGTACCACCTACCTAAGCATTGTTGCAGACCATGTACACACTATAATGGAAACAGTATTCCCTGATGGCTGTGGCCTCTTTCAGCAGGATAATGTGCCATGCTACAAAACAAAAATGGTTCAGGAATAGTTTGAGGATCACAACAACGACTTTGAGGTGTTGACTTGGCCTCCGAATTCCCCAGATCTCAATCCAATCGAGCATCTTTAGGATGTGCTGAACAAACAAGTCCGATCCATGGAGGACCCACCTTGCAACTTAAAGGATCTGCTGCTAACATCTTGGTGCCAGATACCACAGCACACCTTCAGGGGTCTAGTGGAGTCCATGCCTTGACAGGTCAGGGCTGTTTTGGCAGCAAAAGGGGGACCAACTCAATATTAGGAAGGTGGTCATAATGTTACGCCTAATCAGTGTATTCTACTAACCCTAACACTAACCTAACAGTCTACTAATACTCAAATGAGAGTCAGTTCACACATAGTTGCAAAGTTTCTTATAATTTGTAGAATATCTATAATGGACTATCAAAATAAAGTGTAATTTGAGTATTATTATAGACGACATGAATGTGTCATAGTCACTTTTTGCAGCATTTTGTGATGCATGCAACAACAAAGCCTTGACAATGCAAGCAAAAAGAACAAAATAATTGCTTGAGGCAAGGTGTTTTGCTAAATTTGCTTGGAGACGGGCGTGATGATGTATTGCAATAACATGGCAGATTGGTGTTTAATACAAGGAAGAAATTTGGATGTAGGAGTGAAATCCATATACTTTAAACGTGACAACTTCTTCACCACAGTTATTGTGCTGATTTTGTGATTCTGCTGGGAAAATGTATTAAATCAAAAGAGCATTTCTGTCTAGTTAAAGGCTTTGGTGCCTGGTGACATTGTTTAGAAGCGTTTAAGACCCTTTTATTATTACCATTAGTTCTTGGAAGGAAACAGCAGAAAGCAATGTTTGGTATGATTATTTTTTCTTGATTTAATGGTAGCGGGTGACATGTTTACCTCTGCTGTAATCTATGTTCTTATGTCCCATAGTCCGAGCTCTGCAGCCGCGGGTCACCCGCTTGAACCCGCCGCAGTCCAATTCATCATGATGGGGAGTGGAACAGGCTTGACCCCTGACCCCCCCGTTTTTGATTGAAATGAAGGCCGAGCCGCCAACTTCTCCACCCCGCCCCCTGCCGCACGGAGCTCCGCCGCGCCCCGGTTCCGCTCCCGTGGAGAAATCGATACACTATATCTTTCCCCCTGACCTGCGCTCTGACCCTGGTTGCCGCTCTCCCGTCAGACCGCAATTGGTTTGAACAGCGGGGCCTGTGAATAAAACAAGCCTGCATTGACGTGGAAAAGGTGCCTCTGCTCTTACTTTGAGTGAGCTGTTCACCTTGGCTTTGGTTATAATCATGCATTACATGAAAGGACGAATTCCTTTCATTATTGATCATTGTGTGAGCTCTGCTCTTGAGCTCTTGCCCCTGTAAATAAGCACTTCTGACAGGCCTGGCTGGCTTCGGCCCAATGCTCCATCCGCTACGAATGCACATCGGCAAATGGGTTGTTATATATACAGCTTGTAGATGAAATGGAGCAGGCCCTGAGATGCCAGCTGTAAAATTCTGAAGGGCACGACTGCGTGATAGCGGCTCTTCTTAAAGGGGTAATGTCCACATTTTCCACTATATTAACCATGGCGGTCGCTCGCTCAGTTCAGCAATAGACGCTGGTCAGACAAGATGCCATTTCAGAGACCGTATACGGAGGAGGAGGAGTCAAACCACTTGAAAACGAATGGGAGAAACTGTAACACTCAGTATCATGGTTGCAGGAAAGGAAGTCTTGCCTTTTTAATTTATTCTGTGAGCATTCAATCTGAAAAATATTGTTTTTTAGCATGATTTGATCTAAAGAAGTACAATTTATAATAACATTATTGTATATAGGAGTTGTACTTGTGTGCCTATTATCATAGAAAATGTCATCACATAAGGTTAAATGAGATAATCGGTTTCCGGCATCCTTGATCTGACTGATTGAGGTAAAAGTTTTAAGAAGATGCATGTTTTTCTATTGGAGTTGGACTGTGTGTCTTTAATTTGATTGGTCTTTTACACAAATAATAATACTAGTCCACTGTGTATAATAGTAATATTTATGCAATTTTAAAGGCATAAAAATTAATAAGAATCTGGTCATAGAAAAGTCTGACGTTTGTATAGGGGATGTAATAAGCTCTTCTTTTTTTTTTGGAAGAATGATTTTTGAAATCCTTCACAAATGACTATCATGGTTCATTGGTAATTTGGTTCATCAGAAGAACATAACCAGATGTAACAAAGTTCGTAGTTCAGGGGAGAAGGGAAAACTTTTTATGCATTTCGGTTGTTCATTTACAAGACAATGGTGTTTTGGCAGCCTGAAAATGCAAGCATTTGAAATCGGGTTTCAAAGTGCAAGTTGGAAACGTTATTGTCTCCATGTGAACATCAAAAATGCGAATTTGTGAAAACGGTGATTTTGTGCACATGCGTATTACATGTCAGTCTATAGTGTGGTGTTTCTTTACAAAATGACCTTTGTAAACTTACTGGCATGCATAATACAGTGTTTTTATTCATTTTCGTGGATCCATGTGAATGAAGATCATTTTGACAATGTTGTCATCTGTACACAAAAAAGCAAAGGAAAAACGTTTTTGCCTTTTTAGTACATCGTTGCGTTGTAAATGTACCCTCATTCTCCTTCTGGGAATTCATGGAGCAGTGGAGGGATGCTGATAAACTGTAAACGAACAGTCTGCTGTATACATATCTCTTTTCGTTAATTGAGTTGATTAACTGAATGCACTCGTGTTAATTAGGATAATTATCTTAACATGCTCGCCCCGAACTTTGTTAATAAAACATCATAAAGTGGCCAAACACCTCAAATGTTATTATATTATTGAACAAAACGTTTTTGTTCAATAATATTTCATATTTACCATTTTGTATTTTGAAGGAATTTTATTGTAGTAATATTTATACAATAATTATTATTCATTTATTTCCACAATTTTTACAATACAATACAATTAATCCATACATTTTTTTTTATTATTATTGCCTTCGTTGATGTGTGTCATTTAACCTTTCAAATCATGATTTTTGATTCATGTCCGTGAAGTGCCATCGGCCATAGCATACTGATGAAGTAAAAAAAAAAATCAAAAATAAATAAAAACGTATAATCTTTCAGTCAAAAGAATCGAAGACCACTTTAGGGTTAAACTATGTTCATATTTGAGACTTTGAACCCTGCTCATCCTTCTGACAGAAATGGAAGGACATTTTTTCAAAACATAGACAAATATAGTAAATTACTATATGAGCTAAATTAAGATAAAGCATCTTTAATTCTCATCACTGATTCAGCCATATCCTAATGATGTCAGGGCACTGTAGTAAATGACATCCCCTAAGAGCTGCTTTAGGCTCAACAACATTAGAGTTAAATAGGGATAATTACCAGATAGTTCCTTGAATGAATCAATGGGAGATTTCTCGTGTAGCTGCAGTTTTCATTTTTTTTCTTCACACTCAACACACTATGAAAGTGTGGAAGCGAACTGAAAAGGTCAAAGGTCCTAATCCTGCAGGTTAACGTGCGACTCGCTCATTAGGCATCATTAGAATGCCTGAATCTTCCAGCTCTAAATTAATGATGGATGTTTCATAACAGAGATTTTATAAAACATTTTCCACACTGCTTTTGGCTCAGAAATAGAAACACATCAATGTTTTCCCTTCCAGATGCAATACTGTGTTTTTCCAGCCCACCACTGGCATTTCTCCAGAACTTCACACCAAAAAACCTGCTCATTTATTTTGCAGATATATACACTGAGCCTCAAGATATATATCCATCAGCTGACATGACATTCTGTCTTTATTCACCTTCATACAGCAAATCAATTTCCCCTGTCCTCTAGCCTTCTAACACAGCTAAGACAACGTGCAAATGTGGCTGAAACCCAAAGCATGGAGTGGAAAGTAATTATGTTTACTTGTTTAAAGGTTTCTGGCAGGGCCGACATGCATTTTTTTCCCCCCAGCACCAGTAGTGTGTCGGGAGTTGAGAGATTATCACACTGAGTATGAGTGTGGTACAATGGCACGAGCACCTGTAATCCTGGTAGTCGGAAACTCCTATTCTAACCTTTTAACCCAATTTCGCTTCTTTGTTTGCGATCAGATCGTTAAACTCCGAGAAAGTTTTCAGCCCAATGATCAAGTAAACTTCAAACAATCAGTCCAAAAAAGCGCTAATGTAAAGAAAACCAGGCTGATTAAATCACAGATGGCA
>NC_090238.1:17900591-18005591 GCF_024489055.1 Chanodichthys erythropterus | reverse complement strand
ACTGCCGTATCACCGTTGGCCATTGCTGCTCATTTGCATAAAGCAAAATTTTGTTGCATAGCCAGCAACTCTAAAAATCACCTGAAATCACCTACTCCCTTTTTTTCTTTAGCTTCTATAAACTAGCATTTTCGAATATACACACGACATAAACAATGGTTTAGTGTTAACACTATAGTCTCCTGGAAATGCTGTAGTTTCAGTCTCTTTTAGAAGTGCGCTCGCCACTTTCCTCACAGCGTCCTCCTGTGTCACCTGATAACAGGAGCCTGTCTCACCCGTCAACACTCTTGTTTTCCCTGGAAGCTTCCAAAACAACAGGAAATTAAACTAGAACTGTGTGCCAAGCACTTGGACTTTTCATTTCAAAACAACAATTTTACTGATATCTTTAATGAAAATCAGCAGGGTCAGCGAGATAAAGCTCCACCGAGAGACCCCTCGGAGCCAACACGCTCTAATCATCTGATTTCCAGAGTTTGGGGTGGTTTGTGGCTGAATCAGTGTTTGCCCAACATAAGTGCTTCGCCGTGACTCAAGATCGCGATCTTCAATCAAGAGCAAATTGGCGGTTTGACCGAATGTCTAGATTGGAGGACGGACGGGGTGAAATTTTAATACTTGCAGACTAATTGCGATTAGAATCACATTTGCTTTAATTCGAGCGGCGCATGATGAAAGAGAAGCTCAGGACCTGAGTGTGGCCGTCATTAGCCGTGCCGACCGGTCCCTCAGACTTTCCACCAGCTTCTGTGGCTCTGCGTTCTCCTGTATTAATTTCCCCTGCTTTTTACAGTGACATTCACTGAAGGTCATCGGGCGTCTCTCTTTCTCTCTCTCTCTCTCACTCTGTTTCTCTCTTTCTCTCTCTGAGTGCCTGATGTTCATCAGGGCCTTCAGCCAAGCCGAGCTCCTACGCGTGATTTGGGCTGCGTGTTTTGTACGCCATCCAAGCAAGAACGGCACTGCTGACAAATGTTGTAATGAGTCTCGTCTTGGCATCAGTCTGGCCACCTGAGTGAAAGGCTCTGCACTCATCTGTTCTCGTACCTCCCTCTTCATCCACACTTCCTGTTGCACTAAAGCTGGTTCACTATAGGAGAAATAACTTTTGATGAGAACATCTAAATGAACAAAAATGGCATTTGGAACCAATTGGACTTCTGTAATGTGAAGTATTTCTGGGTGAAACAGGATTTGCAAAAAAAAAAAAAAAAAAAAAGTATTTTAAAAGTATTTTATCCATCTGTATTTACAAAACATTTTATCTTACCACTAAGAGTTCTTCTAAATGGCAGTAAAAGTTCTTAGATAAGAGTTTTCTCTTAAAACCTCTTCACAAAGCTGCTGAGACCAACTTTTACTAAGGAACAGAGAGAAGTCTTAAACTAAGAGTAAGGGCAGGGTTGACCTCGTTGCTATGGACTATGCCCACAGTGATTGGCTGATGGGGAGGAGTCTTTGTCAGCGATTTAATCATAGAAATATTGTAGAATGAGATATGTTGCCATATACAAATAAAGGTTTTAAAATATAAATGTTGCCATATTCAAATAAAGTTTTGAAAATAAAAATGTTGCCATATTCAAATAAAGATTTTAAAATGTAGGCTAAGTGTCACTAATTAAACTAGTATATGTTCAGCTTATTGTCATCCTCTTATATGTTTGCATCTTGAGAGATTGCAGAATTCAAGTGACAAATTATGTTTTATAAACAAAGTTTTGGAGGAGCACATTCAAACGGTCTATCTAATCAGCTTGAGTGGAGGTATATGTACACAGTCGAGAGCCAACTTACATAGTTACTTCGACAGTTTTCTGTATCCCTCCACCACCCCACTCCTCACTCTCGGCTGGGGATACGGGGATAACTTTGGGTTTGGGCTAAATTCCAGGCTGGGAGCCCTCAATCCCCTTGGACAGCACACCAAATACATTTATTATATATTTTTATTACTCTATTCAATAATTTGTAAATGTGAACTCCTAAAACCACTGCCACAGGTAATCAGACAATATTTATTTATTTGTTAAAGATTTATTTTTGGTGTCTCATCGTAGATTCAAATCTATAAATCAAAATGTATTGCGTTTATGAAGAAAAAGTTGAGCTTTTAAAAGGCTTTATCGCTATTGCCTCAATGGTGTACAGTGTCTTTAGGTGGATTAGGATTGTTTGTGATTTGGTCTTAGTGATTTAGGAGTCCTCTTGACTACTCCTAACGTTTCACAGATTTAGGAGCTAGTTTTAGTGCTAAAAAGCTTTGTGAAATACTCTTAGAGCAAAAATGTAGGAGTCCTAAAGTTAGGACTGACACGCCCATTATTTTTAAGAGTTTCTCCTAAATCTTCAAGTTAGGACCTACTTTTAGCCTTAAGGTGTTTTGTGAATACGGCCCCTGGAATTGATTTGATTGTAAAAAGTAGGGTTGCACCATTCTTTGAATTGAATTGAGAATGCCTTTTAAATTACAATTCAGTTCTTAAATTTGAATTGAATTCGGAATATAAGGAAGAATCTGAATTTTAATGTAAGGAAGTACAATTAAAATTGGTTTAAAAGAATGTCTTGAAGTCCAAAGGAAAAGTCTTAAAGTTGCAAGATAAGATAGATAGATAGATAGATAGATAGATAGATAGATAGATAGATAGATAGATAGATAGATAGATAGATAGATAGATAGATAGATAGATTTGAAGAATGTTTGTTTTCTTTGGAATAACATGCATTGATCGTTCATAATAAGAAAGTGCATTGACTTTGATTTGAAAAGCACATAGTGTCCTTGTGAATATTAGCTTTGACTCACTCAACTGCTTGTGTAGCATCTCCTCTATTGCATCCATGTTTTATTTTGTCAAACAAGAAATGCTGGTCTCCTATAAAGGAGAGTATGCTGTAATTTAGAGCTTTGGACGTGTCCTGATGTCCATGACCTCTCTTCCATTTCTGCGAGATGGATCTAGCCACATGCTGCTGGAGACCAGCTTTCATGTTTTTTTTTTCTTTCCTTTTCTTTTCCAGAACCCTTCCAGCCGAACGGCCACAGTTAGTTTAGCGGTTCCCACTCTGACGCGCGCTCGGCCCGGCTCACTCTGTCTACATGCCAGTGCTTTCCGCAGCCAGCAAATCATTACATGGGGAGCCCTGCCAAAGTTTTAAATACCAGAAAATAACACCATTTACCACATGCAGGGCAATTATTTCTGTGAAAAATTACCCAGGGGTTTTTATTTGTGATAAACCCCCCTTTCTTAACAGAGAAAGACGATGCGTAGCCGACTCTTTCAGGTCCACGCGAAACTCCTCATTAATATTTATGGCCTGCTTTGCAAAGAAACAGTGATAAGCACTGGATGAATATTAAGTTTGACTTTATTTAAAAAACGCATTAAAAATATTCACTAAATTAAAGAAAGAAAGAGGGCGAAAACCTTTAAAGAAAGGTAAAGAAAAGCATAGACTGCTTTGTGAAGAGGTTAAATAGTTCATTTTGCACAGGCAGAGGAGAGAAGCTAACTTTCAAACCGAGTGAATGAGACAAACTCACAGTGAAGTCGGCAGCGAATCAATAAAAATGTGGAATATTGCGGTAGGTGCCCACATGGCCTTCCTGTCATTTCGAGGCCGAATTGTCTGCTCTTTGTTTTGGTGTGGCAGACAATCCTTGAGTTGTCTGACTGGAGGATGACAGGGGCTTCTCTTTCATGCTATAAATATGAATTAGTAGAGTGTATGTCTTCATACAAGAAAGCACAGAGCTGTTGCATCCTGCATGAGATATCGCACAACATCCATCCAATTGCACACATTTCACTTGATTTATAGTGTTGAGACCGCTGTAGAGTATCATTGTGATATGAAATGAACAATTTATTCATCCTTCTAAGAAGGTCTGCACAACTTGGGGAAAAAACTATTTGTGGTATTGTCTGATAAAAAATTACGTTTGTGTTGTAAATGGCGATTAAAACATTTCAGGTTTGAAGTGCTCGTTTGCAGGGATGCACAATTTTGTGATATATATATATATATATATATATATATATATATATATATATATATATATAAACACACATACTAATACTACTACTACTAATTATTAGTAATAGTAATATAAAATATAAAAATTACCTAATAAAAACAAATGAAGAATAATTACCTGTATTACTAAGATGTAAGAAAAATAAAGCATTTAAGAAAAATATTTGAAGACTATAAGAAGATAAAAAAGTATTATAAATATAATAATATAATTAATAATAATTTTACTTTTTACCGCAACTGTAAAATTAATAAATATGGCTGTTTTAATTTCTTAGTTTTCAAATAAAAAACCATCAAACTTTTATTTTGAAGGAAAACAGCAGAGAGCCCTTAGAGTTTCTCTTTTGTTGATAAACAAGTATGTGAAGATGGTCGGAAACAATCTGTCGGAATAGTGCACTTAATGTTCGGTTTGTGGACAGTTTCTCTCTCTCTTCATGAAATGTAGCTGATCTCATCAGGTCATGTGGTCCTACACAAATATAAAATGTATGCACTTAATTTTATCCAAAGAGACTTATGCTTAGTTTTCATTGTGTTTGTTAACTGTACCAATTGTATATATGCACTTTATTTGAACATTCAACCTTTTTGGGTAACAGTTCAGTTCTACACCAGTTGCCTATAATTACTCCATCTACAGAGGGTTAAGTTCTGACGTGACTCTGTGATGATTGTGTGAATGAATGCAGCAGTAGTTGTGTTGTAAGATGGATCCTGTGGTGCAGGCTGGGTTGAGGATCAGGGGGCTCCTAGTGAGATGGTAGGATAGCGCTGGATTCTCGCTGTGTCTCCACCCCCAAGATCTCTCTTCAGGCTTTACGCCACTGCTCATTAACTCTCATAATAAAAAAGCACAGCCATGTAGAGATCATACTGACTGCAGCATGTAGTTAGAGGAGTTAAACCCTGCTGTAAATCTTTCATATGTGAGCCGAGGCCTTCCTGCTGATTCCTGTAGTACTTCTTTTATCAACAGCTTGGTGTTGCCTTGAGTATGTGAGCATGCAGAACAGTGTATGTTGTCTTCTGTCGCTTTCTTCTTTTACAGTATCTATTGGCTCTATCTATCAGATCGGTCTATTTATCAATCTATCGATCAATTGATCTATCTATTGTTCCTTCGTTCATTCATTCTATCTATATCTATCTATCTATCTATCTATCTATCTATCTATCTATCTATCTATCTATCTATCTATCTATCTATCTATCGTTCGTTCGTTCGTTCGTTCGTTCGTTCGTTCGTTCGTTCGTTCGTTCGTTCGTTCGTTCGTAAATTTATAAACAAAATAACATTTTACTAGAGCTTCTGACAAAATATTAATTAGACTCTAATTGCTGGAAATTTGAATGGATTGTTTAAAAAATGGTATTGAAAGAGATAATAAGAATTAATAACTCATTAATAAATACTTGTTTCATTTCTGGATGAATCAGTGTTTTTGAACAAATCTTTTGAATGAATGATTCAATGACAATTAATTTTTTTTAACAGTCACTTGTAAGATGTAATTGATACAACCGTTATTTGAAGCTGCAAGTTAATTTCGAATGGTTGTTTGCGATATTTTGATTGCTATCGTAGACATCAGTGTAACTTTAAAATTTTGTGATGATTTGAATATTTGTAGCACAGAAATAACTACTGTGTGGTTCAAAACTGCTTTCTCTGTCCAGTATGATTTTGTCAAAGGTTTAATAAGATCACATGGGTGTTTGAATCGAGATTGCGATCTTTTTACGATTAATCGTGCAGCTCTATCTATCTATCTATCTATCTATCTATCTATCTATCTATCTATCTATCTATCTATCTATCTATCTATCTATCGTTCGTTCGTTCGTTCGTTCGTTCGTTCGTTCGTTCGTTCGTTCGTTCGTTCGTTCTATCTTTCGTTCTATCTATCTATCATTAGGGATGGGCATTTTTCCAAAATATTGTATTCGAATATTTGGGCTCATAAAAAAACTAATATTCGAATATTAATTTATTTAAATGACCTTAAACAATAAGAACTTTATTTTTTTTTTAATTCATCAAGAGTTTGTAACCTGAACAAGCATACGATTAGGCAATATACACAACGAACTTACATTATATCTTACGGTTTTATTTTAGTTGAAAGCATTTAACAATTTGTGCAAACAAAAAAAATATAAAGAACAAAAGCATTTAAGCTCAAGCAGCGCAAACGAGAAAAGCGCTAATAAAGCAGACAGCGCCAGTTATCGTACAAAACGTACATAATACACTCGAGTCAGTATATGGTTATAGTTTTCATGTTGAGAAAAACAATAATATTATCTACATGCTTGGGTGAGAAACGAGCCGCGCTGATAGACGTTGCAGAAACAAGATAACGATAATACATAATTGTATGCTAAGCTAAGTTTCTAACAGCAGCACTGTTTTCTGTTCGTAAATATATCTTCCTTGACGAAATTTAATGGAAGCATACGTCTCAAAATCATTTTGCTATCAGATAGGTTTTGATTGCTATCGACTATTTGTGCACACCCCTATCTATTATTTGTTCGTTCTATCATTCTATTTTCACAACTTTTAAAAAAGCCTAAAGCCAACATTTAAAGTCTGTATTGGCAAACTTTGCATATTTTTGAATTTCAATTTATTTTTATTTTTCTTCCATTAAAAATTGAAACCAATTTTGCAGTTTGTTCGGCATGTGACATTCGGCATAAAGCCTAGTGGAAGTTAAATCAACATACATTTGAAAAGGTCCCCTAGAGGTTGTTTACAGTACTGCACATGCTGGTCAAGCATTCGCCCCTGTGTTTGCATTCTTGCATACAATGTCTTTCTTGTCTAACAAACCAGACCTCTTGTCCGCCTTGTGTCTATTGCTGAAGCTCACAGAGATAATATCTGAGAATCCGTTAGCAATCGGGCCCTGTTGTCTGAGTTAAGACGTTTAATCGTCCGGCTCTCCCTTTGCCGCAGTCTCTCCGGGCCGGCTGTCAGAATCGCACCAACCTCCCCGTCACGATGTCAGCACCGTGAGACTCTGGGGCCGGATTGTTCTCCTCCTCATGTCTGCTGCAAATACACACACAGCAGAAGTCTTGTGGGAAGGCGCAAGTGTGGCGGCTGGGTCCCATTAGAGCCCTGCTCCACCCCGCACCAGAGGGAGAGCAGCGCCTGCCAAGCACAGGAGCTTTTCCTCACTATCAGCTGGAGGTAGCGCGCAGCCGCTAATTGATTGCAGCTGTGCCGTTTAGCGGTTAAAACATGATTTGAGGTGTCAAAGATCAAACATGCAGAGGTTTTGTTAATAGCCCAAAGGGTGTGTGTTTGTGCGTAACTGTGTGAGGGAGTTACATAATTGTGAGGAAATGAGGTTTCAAAGAGTGTGTGTGCGATTAAAGTCTATCAGGCATTAGCAGAGTAAGTACAGATGTCAGGTGAGTTTTGTTTTTGCATGATCCAGCGTCTTGTTTTGCAGCGAGCCAACAAAATATTGTATATTATCAAAGCAGCTGTCAGCTTCGTGGATCCACCATGTTTGCATGCGTTCCTGCCCAGGGCTTCACACTGTCTTCTCTCTCTTTCCATCTAAATCCTCTCTGCTTCCTTTTCCCACACCGTAATCCACAATTAAGGTGGAATTTCAGATTTTGTGGCTTAGCATATTTTGAAGAATGAGGCTACTAGCTCTGCGGAAGAAGCGGGTGGAAACGGTCGACCCTGGATGAATTACTGGTGGCAGGTTTCTTGAAAGCGTTGTCAACAGAATGAGCAGCTAGACCTGCTGTAGAGCTTCAGGCTGGTTGTATTCTGCTGAGCCAGATCTAGCTTTATCTGAAATGAATGTAGAACAAAATGCATGTAAAACCTCAATTATTTAGCGTCAGCACTTTGTTTTACGTTTGTTTTGCAGGGCATTTGCTAACACAAATGGGTTAACTGATGAGATTCTTAATGTCTCAGAGCTTTACAGTCCGTATTGTTCTTCTTTTATCGGATGGCGTTTCATCTTTACTTCATCAGAATGGTCAAAATGTAAGGGTTTGAATGAATTTGACAGTCTACAAAAAGTCAAAATGACTTTGAAATTGCATTGTTTGACAGACTAAAACTCATTTTTCCAGTCCTTGCTTTAGATGAAAAGGAAACCATCACAATGGGAAATTTAAAATGTATTTTAAGATTTAGATTTTAATTTAAATAAATGTAAACTTTTTAGAATATATGAATAATTTGCTAACATTAGCTGAAAACAAAATAGTGTCAAATAGCCCAATAAAATAAATGGCTCTCTATAGCATTGGTAGTATATTTCAAACTAGTGAGATCTATTATAAATTGTGAATTAAACCATAATAAATTCGTACTGTTTATGGAATAAAATATAGCTATTTGCATACAATATACGCACACGTTTTACTGTATATTAGGGGTGTAACAATATATTGTCACAATATTTCACAATACAAAAATGCAACAATATGTATCGCGCATAGTGACAATCTGTATTGTGTATAGTTCACCCAAAATAAATTGTTGTGTGAGGGGGAAAAAAAAAATCAAGTTTACAGAATTTTAGTGTCAGTACTACATTAAACTACTATAATGTATAATAATGCAATGGGGGAATATTTGTGGGTCCTGATAATGCCAAAAATCTTGTGTTACCAATAAAATATGGCCTACATTATTTTAAATATATCTAGTCAATGACAGAGTGCAAGCATATTAGTATTTTCAGCTTCAGAACCATGAATATTTTTATTCTGGTATCAACATTGTCCTGTGCAAGTCCAAGCCTATTAATTTCCACCCCCAATGTAATCTCAAATGTAACATTTTAATCAACAGTTAATTTTTTGTTAACCTTTTACCATGTTTTGAAGTATCGCAGTAATATCGTATCATGAGTTCAGTATCGTGGTATCGAATCGTGACACAAGGGTATCATTACATCCCAACGTTTTATTTGAAGGTTTTCTGTTAAATTTACCTGTGTCCATTTGTTGAAAGTTGTAGTTGCGGGTGCTGTGTACATGTGACGGTTCGCTGTTCTCTTTTGTAACATCTCGCAGAACGCTTCAACAACAACCGTGACTTGTTCAAGCTTGTTAGCTTGTCATTTAAACCTTGTGAGGCGTCCTCTCCTCTAATAAGCATTCTACCTATCAGGGAAATATGATTTTTGAGTGTGATAACACCGTATCGCTTTTGGGGGGAAAACACACAGTATGCATAAATGGGTGATTCTTCAATTGGGGGCTATTTTGCCATCTTCCATTTTGATGAATGAAATTTGGTTGAATTTTGTTAGAATTATGTCATGACAATGTTTACATGCTTTGATGTAAAGATATAATAATGGCCACGACTGAGCTTAAATATAATTTGAGTATTTTATATCTATTTGCCAACTGACACTGCAAAACGTCATTACCATCACAACATCAAAAAGTATCATAATGCAAAAAATGTATCAAGGAGATCATTTAAACTCATTTATCTTGTAAACATTGTTAACCTTCAACAATACGTATAAAAAACAAAATGTTTCCATTCAGTGAATTACATATATTTTCTTGTTCTTACCATCAAAATGTGTTTTTCTGTGTTCATCAAAGCACACTTTTGTTTAATTTCTGGAAAATTAATTTGAGATGTTTTTTCTTTGAATAGGTGGATGAGTATTTCATTAGGCTTTTCATGTAGCACCTCAAGATTGAACATAAAACGGTTTTAAAGGTATGTTTTCTGTAAATTAAGCAACGTGGTGGTAATGACATACTGTTCTGGTAATGACATAGTGTTTTGGTAATGACATAAATGAAAAGTGCACTGATACATAAAGCAAAATTAAAGGATTAAATAATGACTTCTGATGAGTGTTGTTGAAAGAAATGGACAGATGTGAGGATATATATATAAATATGACACAACCATCAACTTGAACATGTTTATTTCAATCATGAAGAAACCATACAATATTTTCTAGAGAATCAATTGTCACAATGGGATAAAACAGCATAAAAATATCCTTCAGAAACATTTCATAACTATGACTATTACCATTAGGTGACATAAAGTTTTTAACATAAACGTTTAACATAAAAGTTTTTAACAGAAAACATAAAAGTTTTCAAACTCATAAAAGTTGCATTGGGTTAAAACTAACAATGCATACACTGTGTGCAGAATTATTAGGCAAGTTGATTTTCTGATCATATTTTTTTCCAGGCACATTTTACAAATTCCAATCCACATCAATCTTAATAACTACTATTAATATTGTTTTTAATCATTTATAAGTGATATATAATTGTTCATGAAGGCTGGAAATGAAAAATGCCTTATATTCAGGTGTGCAGAATTATTAGGCAGGTTTTCTTTTACAGATAAAATGAGCCAAAAAAGAGATTTAACTCAGACTGAAAAGTCAAAAATTATTAAATACTCATGAGAAGGACGCAATACTAATGTAATACTAGAAATTGCAAAGTTAAAGCATGACCATTGGACAGTGAAATGCTCATTGGGTCAGCGGGGTCATACAAAAACAGCTGGAGAAGAAAAGACACGTTAACTGCAAAATAATTAAGAATTAAGGTGAAGAATTAAGTGTGAAACCATCAGGAACCCTTTAGTCTCCAGCGCCACCATTTCCCAGTACTGAAACCTACCTGGAGTCTTCAGAAGTGTGAGGTGTCAGGATCTCAGAGACTTAGGTTAGATGAAGAATCCTAAAAAGCGACCTGCTCTTAATAAGAATCACAAGCTGAAGTGTTATAAAATACATGAAGACTGGGTTTTTATAGGCCTTATAGACAGACAGCTTGAGAGTGACTCCTGAAGGACCAGCACCACATCCTCTTGTACCACTGTTTGAAGAATTTATCTTCCAGAATCTGGCAGTAAGTTTTGGAAGATCATTTAGTCCATCTCTGCAAGATGGACATTTCAGGATAAGAGATGGACTAAAAGTGAACTCCCACACCTTACTGCCAGATTCTGGAAGATAAATTCTTCAAACAGTGGTACAAGAGGATGTGGTGCTGGTCCTTCAGGAGTCACTCTCAAGCTGTCTGTCTATAAGGCCTATAAAAACCCAGTCTTCATGTATTTTATAACACTTCAGCTTGTGATTCTTATTAAGAGCGGGTCATTTTTTAGGATTCTTCACCTAACCTAAGTCTCTGAGATCCTGACACCTCACACTTCTGAAGACTCCAGGTAGGTTTCAGTACTGGGAAATGGTGGCACTGGAGACTAAAGGGTTCCTAATGGTTTCACACTTAATTCTTCACCTTAATTCTTAATTATTTTGCAGTTAACATGTGTCTTTTCTTTTCCAGCTGTTTTTGTATGACCCTCTCTTTTTTGGCTCATTTTATCTGTAAAAGAAAACCTGCCTAATAATTCTGCACACCTGAATATAAGGCATTTTTCATTTCCAGCCTTCATGAACAATTATATATCACTTATAAATTATTAAAAACAATATTAATAGTAGTTATTAAGATTGATGTGGATTGGAATTGGTAAAATGTTCTTGGAAAAAAAATATGATCAGAAAATCAACTTGCCTAATAATTCTGCACACAGTGTATAATGAAATGTGTTTGCTTTCAAACATGTATTTTACAGGATCTTCCTTCAATTTTTTCCCTTAATCTCTAGACCTTTCAGCTGATTTCTTGGGAGCCATTCTAGTTAAAAAATAAGAAAAAATAGTTTTAGGAAGTAAGGCATCTCATTTAAGTTTCATTGTAAAATAACACTATTATGCTTCTTTAACTTAATTTATAAACACATAATATGATATAGATAGTGACACAGAACATGTCATTACCACCATCACTTGTCATTACCATCACAACAAGTTGTGTGTTGGTAATGACGTGTTGCGGTAATGACATTTTTTTTTGTTTTTCAGGAAAAAAAGATGCTAGGTCATGGATTTGCTAACATCACTCAACAGCTAGTACAAAAAGAACTTTAAATACACATAAATCATGTGAATATATACATATATTTATCACAATATTGCCGCTACAGCATTAATGGTAATGACGCTGAATAAGTCTACTCAATGATCAGAAGGAATTCATGATTAAATTACTTACTTTTTCAGACATCAAATGTCACTGTTCTTCCATGGCTGACATGTGCTCCCTTGCTGGTCTTCATTTCCATGGTTACGGCATAAACAAGTCTTACCCTCAAAAAAATCCTTGTTGTAATCATAGACTGTCGCGGTAATGACAGTATTGTTGTGGACAATACTAAATTGTTAAAAATATTCACAAATTGCACAGATATGAACCCAAATTATGCATCAAGTGCCTTTTTAAGTTACTGTTTAAACATCTATTGTGATTTTTTAATGAACTGATAACATTTTATCACATTTTCAGAGCAGACAAGTTTTAAAGTCTGGGTTGGGGACAAGGCTTGAGTAGCCAAATATTAGTGATGAAAACATTTTTAAACATGGAAATCATACTGATTTTTGTGTATAACATTTTTTGGTGGTGCAATAAATATTATTTGACATAACTAAACTATTTATTTTATAATATATTATTTTTAACATGAATGTATAATCTGGGGACATAAAAGTTCCCCTAATTGAAGAATCACCCAAATATGAATGAAGGAGTGGTTTTGACTGGCTTGCCTCAGATATTTCCAGGTGAAACCATCTCTCCTGGATTGACATGCATAAACACAGTAATGCATAAATACATATGTAATATATGGAAAAACATTCCCAGATGTTTTACTTTATGTGGGCAAAGACTTTCACTACTCTGTAATCATTGGCAGCAAAATGACACCGCATGCAAATGGCGTGAGATGTTTGCCCTCAAATATTCGCACAAAGCCGGAGAAGATGATCCTCTAATTGGTACAGCAGCCATTTGGCCGAGTTCCAGTCTATCAATTACTTTCGCTTCTTTTCTGAAGTAATAGAGTGTAATTGCGATTCTTTTGCTCTTATTAATAGGATGCAGATGCCGCGGTGGGGTAACACAATGCCGGCGACTGTGGCGGCCAGCCGTTTGGAAGTTATTTCAAAGACGAAAGCGTATGCGGACTCCCTCTGCGCAGATCTTCATTGCTCTCTTGCAGTTCCTTTCAAGCGCTCTCTTTCTCTGCCCCATCTCTCTCTCTCTCTATCGTTCTCGTTCTCTCCCGTGGTGACTGACAGTCTCTCTGACGCACTCCCCCCATTTCATCGCGCAGCAAATCAAATATGACAGTGAGGACTGTAGACATAATGGAGAATGTTAGGAGAGAGCGCTACTGTACACACACACAAATAGCCGCAGGCTTAATTGAACAGCGCTGTCCATGACCCGAACACTTCCAGAAGCCTGCAGGATGTGCTACGGGTTGCACTTCACTCTTTTATTTAGTGTCAGATTTGCTAAAGCCCCCGTTGGAGCAAAAAACTCCTGAAACATGACGTTGGTGTGAGAAAAGCTATAAAACAGACAAAAAGGAAGAGCCGTGACCAATCGCAGGCAGAGTCAGCGCTTTAAGTTTAATTAATTAAATTGTAAGCTCCGTTGCTCACGAAGTTGCGGCGAATCAAACGCCGTTTTCCTGAGGGCTTTTTTTTTTTTTTTTTTTTTTGCTTTGTTAGCAGTGGGTCGGTTGTGAATATGCCCTCTCGGAGCTCATAGAGTTGGGTTTGAGAGCTATCTCGTCGCATCGCCACGCTGCTGTCTTTTTTGAATAATGGCACTGATAATTTGAGCCACTCCAGTGAAAGAGAGGCGTTGATGCTGAGTAAATAGGCTGATTGGGGAGAGATGAAGGTCAGTCCCACTGCAGGTGACAAAACAGTGAATCACAGCCACCCGCTCTGCTCTATCCATCATTTCGTTCCTTCCTTTTATCCTCCTCCTCTCTTCACAACCTCCCGTTCCCCCTGCCTCCAAAGAACTTAAAAAGAACACAAATGAATCTTGCTATGAGATGTTTTCTTTCTTGATTCGATCATATCAGCCTTCCTACGAAGCGTTTCATCAGAACTCATTTGCAAAACAGAGTTCTCTTTTAAAGTCAACATGAAATCAGACTCTGTTTACGTGGAACACTCTTCTGTGAAAACAAAAGGTGGATTTGCTATTCAAAAGTTTGGGGTCGGGAAGAAAAAAACACCACCGAGGCCTTATTTATTTGATCAAAATACAGTAAAACAGAGATATTGTGAAATATTATGACAATTTAAAATAATTGTTTTCTATTTTAATTGATTTTAAAGGGGTGGTTACATGGTTTTTTTCTAGGCTTGATTGTGTTTTGGGTGCACAGTTTAACATGTCTTAATGCTTCGGGTTTTTTTTTTAAATGCTGTATTTTTCATATATTTTATCTTAATTCTACACCTCTGTTTCCACTGTCATATGAACGGCTCGTTTGACTTCCTGCTTCTATGAAGCCACTCCCTCCGACATACGCAGTGTGCTCAGATTGGTCAGCAGGTTGGTAACTGGCCCAGTCTGTCGTGATTCTCTGAAGCGTCCGGAAACGCCACGCCCCTTACCATTCGTAGTTATGCGCTTAGGTGGAAAGTAAATAATAGCGCCTATATTGCTGTATCAAATTGAGCCGAATCAGACCCAGATGAAGAGGGTCAGGCAGAACCTCTCCAATCGCAGCTTTTAAAGGACGTTTATGAATGGTATTTCATTTAGTATTTGTGTTTAGATGCTGTCACTGTTGTTTGTTAGCTTTCAATATACAGTTTTATCCTGATTAAAGCTTTACTGTTGCCGAATACATGACTGAGTAGTCGCATTTTTGTAAAGGTATCTTTTAATTTATAGCATGAACAACTGTTTGTCTATGAACATAGAAGTTTGTTGGTGTTTGTTGCACTAGAACTTAGCTAACTGGCTAGCATAAACAAGTTGCTCTTTGTATACGTCCTTGATGTATTAAAAATAGCAACAGAACTATAACATTACGTTTAAAAGACAATAAAACATACTTACAGTTTGGGAGCGATAAACAGCAGCTTCTGCTTTTAAAGTGGGAACTGCTTCATCTTTCAGTAAAAGTCTTTGTGTAAATCCAGCATTGAACTCGTGTAGATTCAGGAAGCTGTCTTCAGCGGCGCATCCAGTGTAGAAAATATCACAGATAATAATGGGTTCTATATCTTTTGACGCGTCGCGTCGCACAGCTCGCGTTCGGTGTAAACAACTCTTCCGCTTTCATTATGCCGCGCCACATGGCCTCGCCCACTTTGTTGTGTGTTCCCGGGGGCGTGTTTATGTTAATAGCAAGGGTTTATGATGTCACCAACCCGGGAAGAAGCTCGTTGTAGTCCAAACCGCCTGTTTTGGTAGGCTTTAAACTGCCATAACTTTAAAAGACAATATCTCCGTTTGCATTGAATGTTCAGCGCTGTAACTTTGCAGATACTGTTTATGCTCAAGCAGCAACATTACACACTAACTAAAGTTAAAAAAGTGAAATCGCATGCAACCACCCCTTTAAATTGTAATTTATTCCTGTGATGACGAAGCTGAATTTTCAGCATTATTACTCCAGTCATTCTAATATGATGATTGGTGAAACAGGTGAAAACATTCACTAGCCAAAATTGTAATATTGCATAAAACATTTGCGATTAAAGCACTGTTTCTATCCAGTAAGTCTAAGAGAACAAAATCGTCACTTCCTGACAGTGGCGGGCAGGGACGGAATCGCGTGGTTGGGAGAGAAATCGTAACGCGGGGACACCGCGAGGGCGACTGCAAAGGGCACTTTCAATTTCGCGATCAAAGGGGCAGGTACTCAAGTCAAATTCCCACCCCCCAATGTGCATGCCACTGCTTCCTGATAAACTGGCGCTAAATATCACTAAGATGCTTGCTGCAGTAGGAGAAGCCACTATGGCCCAGCTTCACAGACAGGGCTTAGCCTAAGCGAGGACTAGGCCTTATTCCAATTAGGATATTTAAATAGCTTTTAAAACTAGAAGAAAAACATTACTGGTGTGCATCTTGAGACAAAACAATGCCACTGACATATTTTAAGACATGTCAGTACAAGTTGCTTTTAGTTAAATTAGCTCAAACATGCATTTTAGTCTGGGACTAGTCTTGTCTGTGAAACCGGCGGTAAATATAATAAATTTGTAAATAATAAATTACTTGCACCTCAGAGCGTGCAGATGAAATGCAGTAAATTTATCTTACTTTTGTAGGTGGATTCCTGCTGTTTGGGAACGCAGTCTTGTAAGACCGTTCTGGGAGGTAATTATACTGAACCACTTTGACGACAGACTTTTCTCAGGCATTTCAGAACAACCAAAACAGCATTTCACATGCTGTGCTATGAGATCGGTCAGCTGGTTAGTCCAGTTATGCCGTCCCATCACAACGCCACGTGTTTTTTTTTTTTGTTTTTTTTTATGGGCATTGAGGAATTTATTCAGTGTTTCCATCATAGTTTATGCACGTTTTCTTATCGGATGAATAGCACATATGTTTTTTTATGTGCGTTTTTAGAATTTAATGCGCATTTTGGCATTTTCATCCAGCGTTTATTTTTTTTTTATTTTTTTATTTTTTTATGCGATATCCTAAAATGCGCATAAAAATAGGTGGATGAAACATACTGATGCTACTGATGCTCCAGAAGGAATGCAGGGGAGTAAAAACTTTTTTGAATTTAAAGATCAGGTAAATTGTAATTATTTTGTCTTCTGGAAAACATGCAAGTATCTTCTTTAGCTTCTAAAGGGCTGCACTAAATTAAAATATGATCTTTAAACATAATAAGAAACAATTTCCTGTTGAAAAGTTATCACCCCTGGCTCTTAAAGGGTTAGTTCACTCAAAAATTAAAATTATCCCATGATTTACTCACACTCAAGCCATCCTGGAGGTATACAATATGACTATCCTCTTTCAGACAAACACTATCAGAGATATTTTTTAAAATATCCTAGCCCTCCAAGGTTTATAATGTTTGTGAATAGGGGCCTGCGTTTTGAACAAAAAAAAATGCATCCATCCATAATCAAAGTAATCCATAAGGCTCCAGTGGGTTAATAAAGGCCTTTTGGGCGGAAGAGCAACCTTTGACCCGAACGTGGAGGCACAGAGGAGAGAGCAAAACAAACCACCGGTCATAAATTAGAAGTCTAAAACGAGAAATTTTAAAAAGAAATGTTGTAGGATTTTGATATAAAAGAAGAAGATGAGCTTGAGTTTGTTGCACATTTGTTTAAACCGCGAGAGACGTCTAAGCTTACGATACTCCTACATCCTGTATCATACATCACGTCACGGGTTACTCATTTGGCGAGTTGCGCAGTATGCGTACGATCATCCGCTGCAAGCTAGTTATTTGAATTTATAAAGTTTTAAATATGGATATTTTTCTTACAAGAACGCATCGCTTCGCTTCAAAAGGCCTTTATTAACCCACTGGAGCCGTATGGATTACTTTTATTATGTATGGATGCTTTTTTTTTTTTTTGTTCAAAATGTGGGCCCCCATTTATACCCATTATAAACCTTGGAGGACTGTGAATATTTTTAAATATATCTCCGACTGTGTTAGTCTGAAAGAAGATGGTCATATACTGTACACCTAGGATGGCTTGAGGGTGAGTAAATCATGGGATAATTTTTAGGTGAATAAAATAATAATACACTACACTAATACATTGCCTTTCCTTTCTGGAGAATCAGTGAATGTTTTCACCTTTTTTAATAAATGTTTGAATGCCTCAGTTGTCCTCAGTGTGAAAAGATGGATCTCAAAACCATACAGCCACTGCTGGAAAGGGTTCAAATATGCAAATGATGCTGGAAACCAAAGAATTTGCAGGACCTGTTTTTTTCTTCTTCTTTTTCTGAAGAACATTGAGCAGTTTAACTCTTCAAACAAACAAGGGACTCATGAACATACCACAAAACATAAAAACACCTGTGGATCATCCATGTATTGACACACAGTATTAGGAATCAAGTGCATGTAACTGTAAACCTTTTAAACAGGGTCATTTTTTATAAATTCAGCTAATATTTTGTCTTGGACTGTATGTAAACATCTGTTATGTGAAACAGCTTACTCAGGACAGTACTACATAAAAAAAAACAAAAAAAAAAAACATGCATGTTTTACGATCCTGCATATTTTGTTAAAATAAACTCTTTGAAGATTCTGCAAGATTTATGACCACAACTGTATAAATATTAGTCACTGAAAATCCTTACATCTGCATTCATTTGAGAATGAATATATTATTCATAAACAAAAAGTTATTCTGATTTGATTTTTTTTTTTTTTTAATAAATCACTTAGGGTCTGAATGATTTGTGTGTATCAGACTGATCAAGTTCTCAGGTTGGTTGGTGGTAGTGTTTAACAGCTTGCTGAAGGGGGAAATTATCACTGAATAATGACTTAAATTTTGCTATGATGTATCCTCAGATGAAGGAACATTTGGGAAATGGTTTTCACTTGGAAAAACACCATATTATGAATACAAAATGGATTTCATGTTGACTTTGAAAAGTGAGTTATTTTTCAATTCAATTCATCATAGATTAGTTTGTTTATTTAAGTGCTCTATCCCACCAAATGGATGTAGTCGGACTTCCTGTGCAGCATGGTTTACATCCTCCCAGCTCGGCTTGCGCTGGAAACTGCATTTGGCCTTGAGGAACAAGTGTGGAATGATAAAGTAAGAGCTGTAGTTGTGAATAAATTGGCATCATTAGTGTCTCACTCAAGTTCATGACATCAGAGATGTTACCCGTTATAGCCTACAGGAGAGAGTCAATCTAGATGCCTGCCGAGGGTACGGTGTTCTCAGCACACACCCACACTGTGAGGAGCTGCGAGACTCACTTCTCACACACACACACACACACACACGCTCGGTCTGAATCATTCAGATTTCTCCTCTGGCACTTTCAGCAAAGCATATGCGTGAGTGTCATTCACCTAATGTGAACTGAAACACTGGCTGGGATTTGATTCCGCCCGCTGAAAGCTCAAGCTCTCTTTAGCGGAGTGTTGGCGCGGGGCCGACCGCAGCTTTGAGGCCCGGGGTTACGGGGAACACAGACTTATAGAGCAGCAGATATCAATGGGCTCATAATGACTTATTCTTGGCATTAGCTGGGAAAATATGGGACTATTATACAAATATTTTTCCAAGAAATAAAATTATAGAAGAAAGACTCTCGAGGTTGTTACACATTAGCCAGCCCACACTGAATCTGCGCCCACTGATTTCAACAGAATCGTAACGCCTGTCATTCACAAGTTCTACACATCCCCTTTGCTAGCAAGTTTGTAAAATATTTTGACTTTTTTGTGCGTTTGTTGCTTCTTTCAGCTCGGTTTACCACATTTGAATCCATTTAGCAGAGGTTTTCCCCCTAAAATTAGCACAGAAATGTCTGCAGATTGCATCGGTTCTGCTCATTAAGGAGAATTAAATGGGAATGTCACTTGAGGAGCTGAATAAGGTGGTTTTGGCTCCGTTTAACATTTCTGTTTCCTTAACGATTTCATTAACTATTCTCATAAGAATCATTTAGTTTGTGGATTAGTGTGCAACCAGCAAGAACAATGATTTTATTGTCTTTATATAATTTTGCACTCTCCAGTCTTTTTCTCTCATCATATTCGAGACAGAATTTCAAGGCTCTCAATTCAACTACAGTGTAATTTCTTTTCCTGTGGTGATAGAGTCAGTAACAAATGCTATTGTTTAGTTGTTTTATGATGTTGCAAGAGTTGTTAAAGTAACTGTACATATAAAATTCATTTATTTTGAAGGTTTAAAAGTTTTTAAAACTCGACAATCGTCTCTAAAGAACACCAAACAATGCCATTACACAACTGTGTTCAGTAGGAAACAATGTTAAAAAAAAAAAATGTATTTGCAATTTTATATATATATATATATATATATATGTATATGTATATGTATATGTATATGTATGTGTATGTGTATGTGTAAAATCACACACTTTGCTTTACAATGAAAGTGAATGTTGACCATGGCTGTCTATCTACATTAAATAACGCCTTAAATTTAGTCTGTTCCTCACACAAAGCTATCAAATTTCTTTAGAACACATGGGATATAGTGCACAGGCTTATGGACTGCTTTTATCTTGCTTTTTGTCCTTAATGGAGCATAGTTTCAGTGTATGAAATAGAACTAAAACACCTTGAAAGTCATTTTGGGTTTAGAAAAACATAAGGAGGAGTAAATAATGTCAGATTTCATTTTTGGGTGAACTGTTCCTTTAAGAGCTGGAACAAGTGGAATGACGGTTTGTCTCTGTATTTCTAAGCATGAATGTATGTGTGTGTGTGTGTGCGCTCAACAGATATGACGGCACTCTTGTCCCTGTACCGCAGTGAATATCTCAGTCTCTCTACTGGTTTGATGTGGTGCAGCAGACGGGTCTTAATAATTTATTTGCGTAGCAGCACTTGAACAGTGATGCTGTCTTTCTCTCTCTCTCTCTCTCTCTCTCTCTCTCTCTCTCTCTCTCTCTCTCTCTCTCTCTCTCTCTCTCTCTCTCTCTCTCTCTCTCTCTCTCTCTCTCTCACACACACACACACACACACACACACACACACACACACACACACACACACACACACACACACACACACACACACACACACACACACACACACACACACACACACACACACACACACATACTTGTTTTTGTGAAATGTGGGGACATTCCATAGGCGTAATGGTTTTTATACTGTACAAACCGTATTTTCTATCCCCCTACACTACCCCTACCCCTAAACCTAACCCTCACAGGAAACTGTGCACACTTTTACTTTGTCACAAAAACTCATTCTGTGTGATTTATAAGCCTTTTGAAAAGTGGGGACATGCTGAATGTCCTCATATTTCACCTCTTTTTGTAATACCTATGTCATACCCATGTCATTATACACATTTGTGTCCTGATATTTCACAAAAACAAGTACACACACACACACACACACACACACACACACACACACACACACACACATGTTTGTTTTTGTGAATTGTGGGGACTTTCCATAGACTTCAATGCATTTTACACTGAACAAACTGTACATTCTATCCCCCTACCCTGCCCCTACCCCTAAACCTAACCCTCACAGGAAACTGTGCAAACTTTTACTTTTTCACAAAAACTCATTCTATATGATTTATAAACCCATTTACATTGTGGGGACCGCTGGCTGGTCCCCACGATGTAGGTGAACTCAGGTTTATATTACATCATGGGGACATTTGGTCCCCACAATGTAATATAAACAAAAGCACACACACACACACACACACACACACACACACACACACACACACACACACACACACACACACACACACACACACACACACACACACACACACACACACACATATGCGAGTCAGGTGTCTGTCCCCCCACTTTCTTACTAAAACTCAGACACATGAAACACAGTTTCTTCATCATGTATGTTAGTAAAAATGGATGACAGTATCATCTTGTATCTTCTTCAATCGTAGGGGGCTTTTCTCATAGTGACAGCTCAAACTGGATGTATGGATGTTGTTGCTGTTAAACTTTCGTTTGGTCCTTCTTGTTTGTGCTTGACACCCTGAAGCAGCAAGCAGACTACTTTAAGGCTAACAAATATATTTATATATATATATATATATATATATATATGTTATTTACATTTATTTATATATTTATATTTAACAGCCCTTAAAGTGCCTTTATTATGCTTTTTTGGATATTACCTACCATGTAGTGTGTAATATAGCTGTTTGTGAATGTAAAAGGTCTGCAGAGTTTCAAAGATCAAACACAGTAAATGGAGTTATTGTCACCCCCCCCCCAAAAAAAAAAAAAAAAAAGAACGATTCTGTTCATTCTGAATTCCAGTCTTACTACTTGCACAAACCTTCATAGGTTTGTAACAAATTTGCATAATGCCAGCCTATGGTCTTTATTGGCTGTGAAACAACATATGCTTTGACCTGCCCTCAAACACTTTAGTTGTAGCTGAGGCTTGGAAAAGTTTGGCTTGTGTTGTTGACATGACGAGAAGACCTTTTCTGCACTGCAAAAGCAAATACACTTTTCATGCGGTTCCAAAGGATGAGGACTCGGGCTCAAATTGATACGGTAAAACCAACGCCCTCGTTACTGTTCGTATCACTGTGTGTACAAGAGGTGAGGACGCCTCCAGTGCTGAAATTCAGGAATGATAATGGCCAATTCATTACAACAGAATAGACCATCTGACCAGTCATAGCAGAGCAAGCTCTTGGAAAGGAAGGGTTTAGAGAGACTGAATTCAAACTGTTTCCATCAGTTTGAGAAAATGCTGCAATATTTTTTTATCATGGATGCATATAAACCTATTGTAGGAGACCTCCAAAACACAATTTTGAACCTCTAAAATAGCATAGTAGAGGCACTTTAACAACAATAAAATTCCAGTCTTCATTTATATTATTTCTTTTTTTATTTTAGCCATTTAGGTATATCCATTTTGGCCCCTCAGGTTGAAAACAACTTGTCTTTTCTATGGTTTTCGCTGTGTGTCAGTTTTATGTCCATCTTGTCCAGACTGACTAATCTGGCCCTTTTCTCCATGAACGTAAGGTTAACTCTGCGGTCAGAGCCATTGGCCCCTGTGCGCTAGATTTATTGTCTCTGTGATGGTAGCTGGGTTGTGGTCAGCATGTGCACGGGGGAACCAGGGGGACCGCGGATGGGTTGTGTGTTATTGTAATGGACTCTTGCATGAGAGAATTTACCTGTAAATGTCACTCACCCCACTCCAGCAGATGACATCGATAAAAGCCCCCGTAAATCACACGGGGCGGACCCTACGCCCAATCCAGCAGTCAATATTGCAGCCTAATAAACATGCCAGTGGGCCGTAGTAGTCTGAGATGTGTGTTTTCAAACAAGCAGGACAATTCCTAGCAAGCTTGTCCATCTTGACGCCATTGATGGGACTCGTTGAGTCTTAAGCTGCTGTCACACTTGAGTGTGAGTGTACTGTGAATTCAATCAGTAGTGTTTATCATTATAGCTACAGCATACATAAATCTAGAATCAACTAGTGTTTTGCTGGTAGGACATCCTATCATTGCATTCAGACCAAATTTAATGATTAGAAGAACATTTTTTCGGTCCTGAGACTTCCACAGACGATATATGTACATATTTTTTAATATCTAGACCATATATAATTATGCAGGTTTTGGGTTCACCTGACCCAATGGGACATGTTTCTTATGAGGTTGTTTTTTAAAGTGTTAAAAAATGTAAGGAGCGCAATGGAAGGAAACCGCACAGAATGCATTTATATGTTGATACATTTTTTAATTTAATAAACATTTCAACACAGAATAATTGCATTCTTTATCTTTTTTAATGTTTGAATATTTGGTTGTTTTGTCTTTTACTGGCAATTGTCAATTTTTTTTTGTGTAAAATGTTTTCAGTAAAATGGAGTAAAGTTATTGAATTTGACATGGTATAATTATTGATATAAATATTGAAAGTTTAAACCTGCAGTCAATAGTTGTATCTCTTAAAACTAACCTTTGATAATAAAAATGACATATTTAAAAAAAAAAAAAAATCCTGTGATTTTTTTTTTTTTAATTTTGTTTTTATTTTATTTTTTTTATATGCCTTAAAATAGCTTGAATTTAACTCTAAAGCTTTGCTTCATGTAATATACATGGATCTATGAATATGCAAATTAGTCCCAGCCTCCACTCAATCACAGCAGCTCGGAAAACCTGATCTACTCGGTCAACTTTACTGTAGTAAACGCTGCATAATGGCAAGTGGAAATACTGGTTTATTTCAGCTATGTATGTTTGAACCAGAAACTGATTCTGAAGAAGAAGAGCAAATTATAGGGCCGTATACAAGTCAATGTATCAGATTGATAATGTGTTTTACGTATCGCTCTCTGCAACGTCGGACACTTAACGGTAATTGATATGATTAGCCTTTGGCTTGACTACATTATCAAACAGCTAATAATGTGTTGCTAATGTTACACAAACCATGTTCCCATTCGACATCCCAGAATCAGACAGCTGCCTTTTAAACATCAGCATCCTTAGAAACGCTTTGAACATCATAGAAATCAGTGGAGAAAAGCCCCGGATTGGACTGGATTGGTTACATGATTGTGATGGTAGGAAACAGAGTAGAAACAATATTAATAACCTGATTTTCACCATAGGGGGTCTTTAAAGGACATTTGATCAAAACTCTGACTTCTGCAGTTTAGATCAGATTGATTTCATGCCAGTTGCAAACTATACTTCAGTCCACGTGAACTGTATTTCAGACCAGCATTAGTTACAGTAGGAAAACTCCACAGGAGGAGAATTTAGCAAGACAGTGAGGTTTTTTTTTACTCTTTGTGGCTGTGGTTTTACTACCAAAACGCACTTACCTTTTTGTTCATCCAGAGGTATATTTTCAGCATTTTCCATATAGAAAGTTTTTTTTTCTCCCGGGATGGGGTTTTATTTTTTTTTTTTTTTCATTTTCCATTTTTCAATCATATTCTGCCTTCTGTCTCTTCTTAGTCTCTACGGATTCTTCCGTTTACGCAGCTGAGGGAAAATAAGGTGTTATTTTGCGGGGTTGTGACAGGTGTGTGTAGTGTTCCTATGTTTGATTGACATACTCCTTACACATTTTGTGAGGATTGAAGGTCTCTGTGATGCAGCACGGGTCTGCAGTTCCTTCGTACTGGTCTTCTCTCCTTGTGTGTGTGTGTGTGTGTATATTTTTAGTAAAACAATGATCAGTGAACACTGCTGGGAAACCAGAGACGGATATCCTTTCCCTCAATACATCTCCTCATCTCTGCTCTACTCGTTGTCTCCACCAACCTCACTTTCTCTGTCTGTCAGCCCTTTGGCACAGGCAACTCTGTTCTGACATGGTTCCATCCTGTTGGATAATAATCCTCGGATGCTACTGCACACACACAGAGCAGATCTTCAACACTCTGAGGCCTGTATTACATCGCTTGTGCTGTTGACTTTATGAGCGTCTGGGCCAAACTAGAAGGAGAACATATTGTGCAAACATTCTTCTCTCTCCAGCCTGTAGGAGTGTCAGGGATTTTTGCATCTACAGGAAATCTGAATTTCTATTAAAAATCTATGAAATGATAATTTTTTCCATAGACTAAAAAAAATATGGACGACGCACCTTCACTCTCTTCCATTGTAGTAACTGAAGCCGCCAGTGTGCCAATATTGCGCTGACGTCTTGAGTCTCGAGTCTGCGCATAGTGAACTTGGAGCCCGAGTCTGTGCAGTAATGAGCATGAAGTGGAGCAGCGATATCAAGGTCCTGCCCAAACTCAGAACAACTCATGTCGGTGTGAAATAAACAGTTATGGAAATGTAGAAATTAAAGTTCATGCTTCAATCTCCCCGTGAAGATCCAGAAGAAAGTCTGTTGGCGCCTCAGTGACTGCTTCACTCAAAGAAGCTGTCAATCTCAGCTGTCAATCATGACGTCAAACCCCTGTTTTTATAGCATCAACTAACTAAAACCAAACTTAGTTCAAGTGTTCATTCTTTAAATAACACCAGCATGATAAAAACTGCCTAAAATGACAGAAAAAAAAAATGTTTAAAGTGTAAATTGATTGTTTAGTTGGTCTCGTGTCCCATTACATTTCGTGGAGAGGGCAGGGTTTATGATCTATAGTGCTTCCAGCCGCCTGGGGGTGATCGAGATGCTTTGGCTTCACTTTCAGGACTCGTGTGGCACACTTGATTTTTTTGTCAAAATATATAAAGCAAAATATAGTTATTTTTGCTGAAAAGCAAAATATAGTTATTTTTGCCAAAAATATGGTTGTTAGATGACAAAATTTCACAATTCTCCATTATTTCGATTTCACAGCAACAATGAATACTAGTCTGACTATTTAAAAATAAGTAAAAAGCTTTCGATCTTAACATTTTTTCTTTTGTCAAATCAGCTTCAATAATTAATGTAGTTCAGATAACATAATATTTTGAGTTTTTGTTGAGTAAAACAATCGCTTTCATTGTATTAACTCAAATTTTTAATATGAATAAATTCAAAATTTTAAGGCAATCAGGTAACTTACTTTTTTAAGTTAAACCAGCTTCTTTTTTACAGTATGTCGACACAACTCTGCAATATCATGTAATCGTGATAGAGATGACATTAGAGACACCGAGTAGCCTACACTTGGGCGTAACTACACTTCAGTAATTTTAGCACTTCAACATCAACTTATTTTATTTCGGTTAGTTGCCAAGGCAACATTACGTGTTTAAGTTTTTAATCTAATATTTAAACTTTTATTTTATTTCTGCTTTATTTCAGTTTAACACTGTATATGCAGAATTTGGTGTTTGTTGCCGTTTTTTTTACAGTGTGAATTAAGGCTCCGATATACTAACGGCAAAGTTTTTCGTTTGTCACTTAGGGGTTAAAAATAAATCAAAGTTTGGTCCTAGTTTGAAGGTGTTTACCAGCTGGAGCAAACATTTCCTGAACATGGTTTTGGCCTGGTTTTGTTGCCTGAAATGACACCATATCAGAACGTGCTTCCATTTTGCTTGAAGTATATTGGGGCTTTAGCCTTCGGGCCAGTGTTGCACAAAGTGCCTGATCCTACAAAATTACTTATTTTTTTTTTGTTTTAAGTTACTTAATATTATATAACTGAAACTAAAAATGTTCAAAAACATTTTTTGCTGCTTTTTCATACTAACCAGACTGTCCCAGACTGGATTTGGGTGCATGTAATTGTTGGTCAAATAAGTGTGTTAGATAAATAGCTTCTCACTATTTTCCAGTTTCACACAATGAACATTCTATTATATTTAGAGTTTCTTTCCCAAAATCTTGCCAATTGGGCCATCTCCTAAAATGCCATCGAAATCAAGAAATTAATAATTATGGAAAAAGTTCTGCAATTATTGTGTCAAAGCAGCAATAGAACATATCTAGCACACGTCCATATCTCTCTCCAGCTAGTAGGATTGTCAAGGAGTCACATAGGACCAGGATTTAGCGTCCACAGGAAGTCTGACGCGATCAGAAAGGCGTCAGGGTCAGCGGTGCTGTTTTGTACGTGCACCCGGAGCAGGCCTGCTTACAAAACTGACACATTTTCAATCATATCGCCGATTCCCTGGAAATCACGGAAAGGCCACGTCGGAGCATTTTATAGAGTACAATGCACCAGATGGGGATTAGTTTTCCCAACATGTGGGGAAAAAAAAGTCTTTTTTTTTAAAGAGAATGCGTGGTGTAGGGGTAATATAGTCTGCTTTGAAAAATGGACCAAATCTTCCACCGCTGTCTGCAATATACAGTGCCTTTTACGGCCATGAAACAAAATCAAAATGGGCCTACATTGGGCCGTGGAGACACAGTGCTTTATGTGTAGGTGAGTGTGTGTGTGTGTTGGAGCGTTGCGTGTGTAGGTGTTTTCATTCAGTTGGTGGTAGAATGGCGACACTCTCCATACCTGCAGGGAATTTATTGTGCTAAATGAATTGTGGCCCGCAGAAGTTTGTAAATTGCAAGGCATCAATCTAGAGGAGATAGAGAGAGGGACTCGCCCGCGTTCACCCCGTCTGATATCAATCCTTTTCCGCTAAAACCTCGCCTTTCAATTCCTCCCCATTCATCCTGCACCAACCTCCGGTATTTAACAGGGATCATGAAGAGCCCTTAACAAATAAAAGCTCTTTAGCGTTTGAGTGCTGCAGATAAATGTGTGAACGAGGCCGTTTATGCCGAGCAATTAGAACGCCACCCGTTATCTGTAGCGCATCGCGCCGGAGACGAGCCAATCGTATTGCCCTGAATCAATAACCCGGAAAATGTGTTAATGTTAAACTACTGTTTTGAAAAATACATGTTTAACATCAGTCAATAAACATTCTAGAGGCTGGCAATGATTCAATAAGACAGAGGTAAAGAGCATATTGCAAAACAATTATCAATATGTAAGCTTATATGCTGCTTTTTGTCTTTCAAAATGATCAGAATATGCTTTGTGGTGTAAATAATTCGCATACTAATTACTAACATCATAAACACCAAAAGAAAATCTATTACTGATGAATTTCATTTGCACATGGCTCATACTACCATTTTTTTTTTTGTCTGATTCCAAGAATTTCCTAATTTTTATATCTTCTGTCTCACACACCTCTCATATCATATCTGTCTATCTATCTGTTTGTCTGTCATCTTACTGAGTTTACCTTATTATTTATCAGTTTATCAAATGTATGCAATTATTTTTTTAAATGTTTGACTCATCAAAGTTGTACATAATTTGTGTGAATTCTGGGTCATTCTGGATGCTAATGTCTGGTGCATTACGGCTGTTAAGAGCTTTTCCACGTTTTTCCACAGCGAGCCATACTGGGAGAGGTCTGCTAATGCAAGCTCCTGCTCCGCCACTAGGCCCAAGACACTCCACCTTGGAGGGCAACAACATACCTCATCACCATGGTAATCCATCCCTTCTACCACATCTCTCAGGCCAACCGGAGACAATAGAAATCACAGATCATTTCAACAGCACTCCACACATTGACACAGACACATAACATTTGTACTGTACAGTGTAGATGATACAGATGATAAAGATTCTGCTTTATTACGTTTTTTATAACACTGTTCTTGCTCCACCTTACAGTTTTTTGTTTTTGCCATGGTAACTATAGTTTCTACCAGAATGCCATAGTTACTATTATAGGTATTGCTATTGCTCTAAAAGTTGTGCTGCATTCATGTGATGTCAAAAATAAATAATCAAAAAGGTATTTCAGACTTTTATAAACAATTCATCTTTGAACATAATCTTTTATCATCTTTCATAATCTTCATGAAAGAAATCCATTATTAAAGGGTAAGTTCACCCAAAAATGAAAATTCTGTTATTAATTACTCACCCTCATGTCGTTCCACACCCGTAAGACCTTCGTTCATCTTCAGAACACAAATTAAGGTATTTTTGATGAAATCCACAAGCTATCTGACTCCTCCATAGACAACAATATAACCATAATTTTCAAGGTCCAGAAAGGTACTAAAGGTACATGTGACTGCAGTGGTTCAACCTTAAAGGGATAGTTCACCCAAAAATGAAAATTTGATGTTTATCTGCTTACCCCCAGTGCATCCAAGATGTAGGTGACTTTATTTCTTCAGTAGAATACAAATGATGATTTTTAACTCCAACCGTTGCCGTCTGTCAGTCAAATAATGCGAGTGGATGGGAACTTCTACTATAAGAGTAAATAAAACTTGCATAGACAAGTCCAAATTAAACCCTGCGGCTCGTGAGGACACATTGATGTCCTAAGACACGAAACGATCGGATTGTGCAAGAAACCGAACAGTATTTATATCATTTTTTACCTCTAATACACCACTATGTCCAACTGCCTTAAGCGCACGCACAGCATCCGGTGCGTGAGGTGTGTACGTGACTGGCGCAGTTTAAAGGATTAGTCCACTTTCAAATAAAATTTTCCTGATAATTTACTTACACCTATGTCATCCAAGATGTTCATGTCTTTCTTTCTTCGTTCGAAAAGAAATTAAGGTTTTTGATGAAAACATTCCAGGATTATTCTCCTTATAGTGGACTTCAATGGCCTCCAGATGGTTGAAGATCAAAATTACAGTTTCAGTGCAGCTTCAAAGGGCTTTAAACGATACCACACGAGGAATAAGAGTCTTATCTAGTGAAAAGATCTGTCATTTTCTAAAAAGAATACAAATGTATATGCTTTATAAACACAAATGATCGCCTTGAACGCTGTATGTCCTATGCCTTCCCTATTCTGCTTATGGAACGAACGTGGCCAGTTCCATTTTTTCCATAAGTAGAATAGTGAAGGGTAGGACATACAGCGCAAGCTTTTTGAAGAATATGGAAAGCGTACGCATGTGCAAGGTGATCATTTGTGTTTATAAAGCATAAATATAAATATTTTTCTGTATTTATTATGAAATAAATGCAGCCTTAAAATGAGCATAAGAGAGTTTGTTCAAAAACATTAAAAATAGTAATGTTTCCAAACTTTTGACTGGTAGTGTACATTTGTATTTTTTTAGAAAATGAGAGATCGTTTTGCTAGATAAGACCCTTATTCCTCGTCTGCTTTCGTTTAAAGCCCTTTGAAGCTGCACTGAAACTGTAATTTCGACCTTCAACCGTTTGGAGAGACCGCACTGAAGTCCACTATAAGGAGAATAATCCTGGAATGTTTTCATCAAAAACCTTAATTTCTTTTCGACCAAAGAAAGAAGGGCATGGACATCTTGGATGACATTATTTTTATTAAATTATCAGGAAAATTTTATTTGAAAGTGGAAAATCTTTAAACTGCGCCAGTCGCGTACACACCTCACGCACCGAAGGCAGTTGGACATAGTGGTGTATTAGAGGTAAAAAATGATAAAAAAATACTGTTTGGTTTCTCGCACAAACCGATCGTTTTGTGTCTTAGGACATCAATGTGTCGTCACGAGCCGCAGGGTTAAATTTGGATTTGTCTATGCATGTTTTTTTACTCTCATAGATTGTGTTCCCATTGACATGCATTATATGACTGACAGGTGGCAACGGCTGGAGTTAAAAATCATCATTTGTTTTCTACTGAAGAAACAAAGTCACCTACATCTTGGATGCCCTGGGGGTAAGCAGATAAACATCAAATTTTCATTTTTGGGTGAACTATTCCTTTAATTTTATGAAGCGACAAAAATACTTTTTGTGCGCCAAAACAAAAATAACGACTTTATTCAACAATCTCCTTCGCTAACACGTGTCACGTGAGCAGCACGACTCATGTGTGTGATGTTGATGCAGGAGCCGGCCAATAATGAGCCAGAGTTCTGATGTAGAACCTGGAATCGCCAAACATAAACAGCGTAAGAGAATGACACAGAAGAGACTATATGGTTGAATAAAGTCGTTATTTTTTTGTTTTTGCGCACAAAAAGTATTCGTAAAAGTAGGGTTGAACCACTGCAGTCATGTTGACTTTTTTAATGATGTCTTTGCTACCTTTCAGGACCCTGAAAGTGGTGGTTAAATTGCTGTCTATGGAGGAGCCAGAAAGCTCTCAGATATCATCAAAAATATCTGAATTTGTGTTCTGAAGATGAATGAAGGTGTTACAGGTTTGAAACTGTTGTTACCACAGTCAACTTTTGTAAAGGGTCCTTTTCTCTAATGTTTTCCTCAACTATCAGCTAAGAAATATACAACAAACCTTGGTTTTCAGAAGATTTTTTTTCGCCTCATGGATGTATGTTTTCTTTTTGTTCATTTGAGGTAGAATTACTCTTTGGCGTTTTTTAAATTCAGCAAGAAACCCCAAGTGAGTATTTCCCCTTTACAATGACATTCTTAATTGATCAAAAACAAGTATTATTGCTTCTGAGCCACGGCAGCTCAAATAAATTATGCCACAGCAACAGAAATTCAATATGTAATAGGCTTAGTAAGGCGAGCTGCATTGCTTATACAGTAGCTCTAATAAACGATGCTTCTTTCCAGAAGTGCCCTTTATTGTGCCGGATGCTAATTTTGAACCTGTGAAGATGAAACAAGGCATCGTGGGAAGTGGAGTTTCACATATTCCTTCGAGACTAGGGCAGGTTGGAAGTTTCCAGAGATACAGTATGCGTGTTTGGGAAGTCTTTGTATCGTACGGAAACGCATTTGAGAAATATGCCGCGCTGATTATATGCAGGCGCCGCTTGATGGATTGGTAAGGAACGGAGGCACGGGGGCTCTGGGATTACTGTCACACTGACTAAAGAGGATTTATTTATCACATTCACAAAAAGCCTCTTCTAATAGCTCATCATGGGGTGTATTTAGAACTATTAGTACAACCACCCTCGGCTTCTGATACACTACCTGCCAGTACGTATAACACCAGATCTGCCGCCTCTGTCATCAGCGCTTTCTCTATTTTTATGTCTCTTTTCTCGCACACCGGCATTCTGTTCACGCTTTGACACTTTAGGTATGGCGTAAAGCCACTAAATAGATTTTCACCTTTTTATCCCTCTTTGAAAGCGTTCCAGCGAACAAAAGCACAATGCCAACACCATCACCACGCCAACATACTGGCATTAGATGCCCTCGCTGTCCATTAAAGAGGCGCATGCTTCAAAAGCCAGAAAATTATTTAAATGGACCATATTCTGCTTTTGTTGCAGTTTATTTTTTTTTCCCAGAAGTCCACTTATTATATTAGTCAAGGTTTCTTGCACCCAAAACAGTTGACTATTATCCTCCCCCTCTTTGACCTTTAGAATAAAAGGGATAAGAAATTAAAATTTAGACATTTACTCTCAAGCTCATGTTGTTCCAAAATCATATGCTGCTTTTTTTCCTCTTTTTTTTTGTTTTGTTTTTGTGGAACACACAGGTTCAGTTTTTTTTTTTTTTTTATGTTACCATAGTGACCATGTCTTTCAAGGATATAAAAACTGCTTAATTTTTTTGTGAAAACCTTGATGTTTTTTTTTTTTTTTTTCAGGTTTCTGATAAATAGAAAGTCTAAAAGAACAGCATTTATTTGAAATATAATATTTGTATGTACATTTACTTTACTTTTGATCAATTTAATACATGCTTGACCAACATACTGTACTGACCAACTCTTGATCAATTGAGTAAATGTCACTGGTCATACGTTAAAGGGTTAGTTCACCTAAAAAATAAAATTCTGTCATTAATTATTCACCCTCATGTCGTTACACACTCATAAGACCTTTATTCATCTTCGAAACAAAAAATAAGATATTTTTGATGAAATCCAAGTGGTATATGACTCCTCCATAGACAGAAGAGGAGATATTGTTAATATTGTTATTGTTGAATAAAGTCGTTATTTTTTGTGCGAAAATAAAAAAAAATATTCTTGACGCTTCATGAAATTAAGATTGAATCACTGCAGTCACATCGACTTTTTTAACACTGTCTTTAGTACCTTTCTGGACCTTGAAAGTGATTGTTATATTGCTGTCTATGGAGGAGTCAGATACCTCGCGGATTTCATCAAAAATATCTTAATTTGTGTTCTGAAGATGAATGAAGGTCTGATGGATGTGGAACGACATGAGGGTGAGTAATTAATGACAGAATTTTTTTTTTTTTTGGGTGAACTAACCCTTTATTGCAGTTGTGATGTCATGTTGATTTCTAGAGGAGCTGTTTTTGCAGATTAGTTTCCATATATATTCTGTGTGGAGATTTATGTTTTAGTATTTCTACATAATACATTTAAAAGCGCATGATATGTTTTGATGATATATCCCCTTAAAGGTGATCGTAACTAAATAATATAGCTCACACATTTAAGAAAAGTCTTATTTCCACCTTTTTTCACTCAATAATGAACTTTTTACACTTATGAATATATGTTTTTCTACAAGAAAATGAACTAACTTAATTAGCTTTTCGTGCTAATATATGTTAACTTGGCTGCATTATAATGAGACACTTTATTCTTAAGTGATGGCGTATAACCAATGCAGTGGCTGTCTGGTTTGGTCACTGTGAGATGTGCTTATGTATCTCAGGTTGATGAGTCTGCGGGTGAATTCCAGCAGGGTTATTTAGTTTAAGTGCTGTTTGATCTGGGAAAGCCGAGCAGACTGAAATTGAGATAAATGGCTGTGTGTAGAGGGATGGCCACCTCTCTTCCCAGCATGGGGCCGGTGAGGGGCCGCAGCGGGGCCAAGGGTCTGCCGCACACCTGTCTCTCCTCGTTACGGAGTCCAGCTCTCACAGAGATACCAGCTCTCCTCTATCAAGGCTTATTGGGACCTTTGGCCCCATAAACAGCAAGACATGCACAGCGATTGAGTCGTTCACATTCATTACATGTACATACACATGCACATTATATATCCCATCTAGCCCTTTTTCTCCTTAAACACCTCATTGGACTAAACTAGGATTGGATTCAACTAAACAGTTGGAGCAGAGCATTGAAATAGCTCTGCTAAAACGTCAGACAGAGTTAAAGTGTGTGAATGCCAAAGATTTAGATGCATTGGCTCGGTGTGTGAAGTCCTCTAATCATCTGAAGCAACTCTTTCATTGCCAGAAGGGATTTCCTAGTTTTGTAGTATAAGAAATGTTTTTGTTCTTAATTAAAGTCAACATGTAACAACCCATTTTACTTGCATTTTGTGATATATTTTAGTTAAACTTTGCTTTTATTTGATCTGGAGTTTATTGGATTGTGAAAACGGGGCTGTTTTTATACTAGAATAGAGATAAATCTCAGCGATTTTGCATTATATGATCCCAGGAATCATTTATTTGAGACATTACCTGCTGATAAACAAGATATTGATGGGGACGTGGAGGTTGAAGGTCAAGATCACTCTCAAGAGCATCTCAACGTTTCCAAATGGTAATGTTGTTCTTTCAAATTTATTGCTATTTGCTATTATTGATGTAGACATTAACTCTTTCCCCACCAGCTTTTTTATTTTAAATTTAAAGAAAATGTTGACAACTCTCACAAAAATTTAATGGCCCTCAGAATATTTTGTTGTATGAATATCTGAACATACAATATATTAAAAGAAAGAACAGAGCCTCTGCTTTAAAAAATAAATAAATAAATGAAAATTCTACCTTTTGATTCTTTTATTAAGGGTGCCCTAGATTCAAAAATTGAATTTACCTCGGCATAGTAAAATAACAAGAGTTCAGTACATGGAAAAGACATACAGTGAGTCTCAAACTCCATTGTTTCCTCCTTCTTATATAAATCTCATTTGTTTAAAAGACCTCTGAAGAACAGGCGAATCTCAACATAACACCAACTGTTACGTAACAGTCGGGGTGTACGCCCCAATATTTGCATATGCCAGTCCATGTTCAAGGCATTAGACAAGGGCAGTCAGTATTAATGTCTGGGTCTGTGCACAGCTGAATCAACAGACTAGGTAAGCAAGCAAGGACAACAGCGAAAAATGGCAGATGGAGCAATAATAACTGACATGATCCATGATAACATGATATTTTTAGTGATATTTGTAAATTGTCTTTCTAAATGTTTCGTTAGCATGTTGCTAATGTACTGTTAAATGTGATTAAAGTTACCATCGTTTCTTACTGTATTCGCGGAGACAAGAGCCTTCTCTATTTTCATTTTTAAACACTTGCAGTCTGTATAATTCATAAACAACTTCATTCTTTATAAATCTCTCCAACAGTGCAGCATTAGCCATTAACCATGTAATATAGCCTCAAACTCATTCAGAATCAAATGTAAACATCCAAATAAACACTGTACTTACGCGATTAGACATGCTGCATGACAGACACTTTGTAAAGATCCATTTTGAGGGTTATATTAGCTGTTTGAACTTTTTTTATGTTGTTTAAGGCAAGCGCGAGCTCTTGGGGCAGCATTTACTTGAAATATAATATTTGTATGTACATTTACTTTTACTTTTGATCAATTTAATACATGCTTGACCAACATACTGTACTGACCAACTCTTGATCAATCGAGTAAATGTCACTGGTCATACGTTAAAGGGTTAGTTCACCTAAAAATTAAAATTCTGTCATTAATTATTCACCCTCATGTTGTTCCACACCCATAAGACCTTTATTCATCTTCGAAACACAAATTAAGATATTTTTTGATGAAATCCGAGAGGTATATGACTCCTCCATAGACAGAAGAGGAGATATTGTTAATATTGTTATTGTTGAATAAAGTCGTTATTTTTTGTGCGAAAATAAAAAAAAAATACTCTTGTCGCTTCATAAAATTAAGATTGAATCACTGCAGTCACTCTTGGGCGTGGAGCACCAGATTTAAAGGGCCACACACCCTGAATCGGCTCATTTCTAATTATGCCCCAAAATAGGCAGTTGAAAAAATGAACTAAAAAAAATCTATGGGGTATTTTGAGCTGAAACTTCACAGACACATTCAGGGGACACATTAGACTTATATTACATCTTTTAAAAAAAAAGTTCTAGGGCACCTTTAACAACATTTGAATGTGGATACAATTTCATAAAGCAACATTTTAAACAAAAAGTGTTTTTGTCAAAGACTACGTCCAGATTGGATTTAGAATGATAATTAAAACATGTACAGAGTAGATCGAGTCCATGAACACTCCCAAAGCTTGCACAGTCATACACTGTGCCTCTTGTGGGTTGACATTTTCATTCAGTATTATTAGGCAGTTTTAATTTACATGCTGTTTAATGTTTGATGATCGTGTTAGCTTACATGTGTATAAGCAATGCTTCTATCACTTGTTTCTGCTTCTTCTTCCCTTGTCTTTGGATCTGGAGAATCTGTACTCTTTCACAAGATTATTATTTAGATTATTGTTATTAAGTAGATGCTCTTTCAGTAAGATGCCCCCCCTACCGTATAACAGTGAAAACATGGATTGCCAAAAAATTCCGTCAATGACAGGGAAAGAGTTAAGGGCCAGATTTACTAACTACCGGCATCTGAGTTCTTTAATTGAGCATTGTCAGTAGATCACCTGCAGAACTTTCCACTCCCATCGGTGCTTTTATGGGATTGTGGTCAAACGCTAATTTGTCCCGTTTAGTAAATCCGGCTCTAAATGTTTAAATACCAATTAATTTCAACTACAGGCAAGATTTCAGAAAGGCTGCATTACTAAATGACTATTTACCTACTGGCTAACATAATTTTTTTTTTACCCTTGTGTGGCCTTGGTTACTTCAACATCTTCATAATTTAAAAATTATTACATTTCAACACAGTGTCTACACCAGATGTGAGCAGAGTGACACGACAAAAGCAAATAGAACCCATTATAATCAGTAAAACTGTCTACACTGATGTGGAACGATGCAAAGCGACACAACAAATTCACGACAGTAAACTGATACCCCCGTTTGTATTTCTGGCGTACTTTAACACTACTTCTGACACTAAGAAAATATGGATTTGCAACGTTCGCTTTGTTGCATCCTGTGCCTCAATCTGTTGCCCCGTGATGCGTCCGGTGTTGACACGGTGTAATGAAAGATTCTAATGACAAATTTGTTAAAGAAAGTAAATAGGGTCATTCATGTTGACTTTAAAAACCCAATGAAACAAAATTTGACTTTAGTGGCTTTCAGTCCACATCTGATAGCTAGTATGCTCATTTTTGTGAATTGTGAGAGATGAGATATTCATAAACAGATGGTTGTTCTGTTGCGTTTGACATTTAAATGAATTGCTTTTTTTTCTTTTCTTCAAGTAATGCTTTTTAACATTCCCAAAAAATCATTCTCTTTTCATTTCATAATGTGCATAGTTTTGTAATGCTGTCGGGACTGTGGCATATGCCACATTTTAGCTTGTGCTGACTTTATAATAATATCATTATTTTGCATTATTATTTAATTCATTTATATGTACCTTTATTATTTTAATTTATTTTATGTATAACATTGACCAACCAGTTACTAATAGAAGTTACTACCAGTTACTAATGTTTTTCTAAAGAACCTACCTGAAGCGATTCAACACAACGGCTAAACCAGTCAAAGGCAGGTTGGTATAACTACATTTTCAGCTGTTTTTTAGTACACAATTAAAGCTAGTGCATCTGAATGAGCCTCCATTAACAGTCCCCATGCACAGCTTATTAATGGCCTGCTGGCTGTGATACAGAATTTGCTAATAAGTGAGATAAATGAGGCTGTTTATCAAAAAAAGAAAGAAAGAAAAAAAAAAGTTGCATCAAATATGTCACTTTTATTTTGATCGCTCAAGTCAACAAAATATATCATGGTCTGATAAAGCTGTAGTCATTTACAGAGTGACATTTGATGGATGAAACAGGTCAGACTGACGTCCTGTGCACATCAGCCTTTGTTTGTAAACAGGAAATTGGTTTGTTGTGTCATATTTAGGTCATCAGCATATACAAGTAAGTATAACTTAACTGTTGCATTTTCTGAAGAAAATTTGAATGATGCACCATAGAAAACTAGTCTGTTAGGTAGTATACTAGTGGTTGCCAGGTGTTTTGAGAACTTATTAGCCTGCATATTACTAGGATACTGGCGGTTTATTTATTTTTTTATTAAGCTTCGGTGCTTTATGAATCTTTTGTTTCGAATCAGTGGTTCGGAGCATGTATCAAACTGCCAAAGTCACATGAACTATTGAAGTTTTGAAACACATGATGCAACAAAGCTTTGTTTACTGAAATCACATGATTTTGGCGCTCTGAACCACTGCTTCTAAACAAAAGATTTGTAAAGCTTCGAAGTTTCATGAAGCAGTATTTTGAAATCGCCCATCACTAGAATTGTTGAATAAAGTCACTATTTTTTTTTTTTTTTTTTGCCGCACAAAAAGTATTCTCGTTGCTTTATAATTTTAAGGTTGAATCACTGTAGTCACATGAACTGTTTTAAATATGTTTTAGTACCTTTCTGAGCCATCAGATTTTATGAAAAATATTTTAATTTGTGTTCTGAAGATGAACGAAGGTCTTACAGGTGTGGAACGACACGAGGGTGAGTAATTAATGACTGAATTTTCATTTTTGGGTGAACTAACCCTTTAATGATTTATTCTGCATGACCATATTCTACATCCCTTAATCCTACACAATTCCTAAACTTACACTCTAAAAAATGCTGGGTTAAAAACAACCCAAGTTGGGTTGAAAATGGAAAAACCCAGCGATTGGGGTGTTTTAACCCAGCGGTTGGGTTAAATGTTTGCCCAACCTGCTGGATAGTTTTATTTAAACCAACTATTGTTTAAAAATTGCTATATGGCTAGCCTAAAATGAACCCAAAATATAGTTGGGAAATTAAAAACCAGATGCAATTAGAGGCAACAATAATAGACAAAAGGTGAATGTTTATTAATAAGCTTTAATATTTTATTAATATAAATTTAATAGTTTAATAGTTTATTAATTTAAATTTGAAGAGTTCAGATGCAAAACCCTCTAAATCCATTAGACTTCTTTTCTTTAAAATGAGCATTTTTTACCAGGCTTTTACGATCAAGTTCAGGAGTTTCATTTTAAAGGTAATGATAAGGTTATTAGCTAGTGAATAAAATAACTTTTTTTCTAAAATGTCACTGTAGACAATTTATTGTTTTTTAACAAGTTAGAGTTTCTTTTGCGTCAACCACCTAAATCCACTTGTGCTTTTTTTGCAAAAACCTCTAAATCCACCTATTTGGGACAAGACATGGTAAATAGTTGAAAAATCACTAAAGATGCAATTAAAAACCCTGAAAAAGATGAGAGCACTTATCACTTAAAAACTAAACAGTAGACAAACCTCTTTACACAGGGATCTTCTATTCAGCCTCCACTTTTTGCCTCCTCCGTTTATATGGCACAGCTTCCATATGAGACAGAAAAATATCATCTTGTTTGACTTTGTCTTTGGCGAAATAGAGCTGTTGTTTGATGTATAATAAATCCGATTCCTTCAAAGTAACGGCACTGCAGGAAGAACTGTTATGAGTGCATGATACAATTGCGACCAAGTCATTTCAACTGTAGGCTTTTGCCTTATGACATTTGGAGTTTTGAGGTAAATAACGTTTTCTTCTGCCATTCAATATTAGTAGGACAGGCTGATTCATTTCATCATACTCCATCTTTTATTTTAAAAATCTCAATCTGAATCTGACTCAAAAAAAATCTCCGCAGCGCGCTGCTATATTGAAACCACTCAGAATCATATGATTCAATTCGCGCCTTCTGATTGGTTCTCGGAATATAGCGGCTTTTGCTGCCAAAGGGAAGTGGCGTCTAGAGGCTTTTGCCAACAAACCGATATTTCTGAATGGGCTGACGCTGCGATTTAGAGGATTTGAAGCACGTTATTTGTTGAACTTGTACTACGTGCCGTAAGCATTCGTTCAATGTCATTATCTAATTTTTTACAGAGATGGCGTTTAGCGGCTTTTGCATCTGAACTCTTCATTTATTAATAAGCAATTTAATAAATGTTTATTGTTTAATAATTATTCATTGAACATTAATAAATGTTTATTTCCAACATACTTTGGGTTAATTTTAATTAAGCAATACAGTAATTTTTAAACAATAGTTGAGTTAAATAAAACTACCCAGCAGGTTGGGCAAACATTTAACCCTACCGCTGGGTTCAAACAACCCAATTGCTGGGTTTGTCCATTTTCAACCCAACTTGGGTTGTTTTTAACCCAGCATTTTTTAGAGTGTAACAACTACCTTAGTAACTATTAATAAGCATTGTTTAGGAGTTTATTGGGGCAAAGTTGTAGCTAATAGATAGCAAGTGAGAATTGGACCCTAATCTAAAGTGTATATTAGGTTCCTCTTTTGTAAATTGATTATGAATTAAACTCTGAATAAGCACTATTCGAAGTATCATTCAAATACCACTAATAATTTGTACTAGTACTAGTCTTTAGCAGTAGATCCTCCTGTTGCTTTGATTTCCTCTGTTTTGACAGTTAAACTTTGGTTTACCTATAAAAAACAAGTAAATCCTCTGTCGTTTTAGAGTTTGTTTTCAATCCTGACCAGCGGCAGAAAGTTCCTGTTGTCTGGGGCATAAATGAAGCTATCCATTAGAGAGAGGGAGTGAGAGAGAGTCCTGTGAAGCGCTGGTTAATATAATGTGTGGCAGGTGGCCTGCTTTGCCTGAGGAAGATCTGTAGGGCATGACAGCTCAAAAAAGGCATAAATCCTCCTCCTCTCTCTTATCTCCAGCCACATTTAGTTGCCATGGGGATTTTATTTATGCAGCTGGAAACTTCCATACTTCAGGTGAGATGCAAACATTTCAGCGGCTGTCTTTCTGTCGGCCCCCACCGCCGTAGCTCCGGCTGCATTTCATGCTTAAATACATGACAGAGGGATGTCTGTACCTGCCGCAGAGGTCTGAAGACCTGTCTGTTGTAACCGAGGGGAAGTAAAAGTACCCGCTTATTGTGTCTAGGAGTGGATATAACACGGTCAGTTGAAGTATTTGTGTGATGATGCTGTCCAGAGCAGTTTGTTTGGTGTTTTATAGTGCAAACGTACTGAAGGTTAACGGATTTAAAGGGCCAAAGAGAAGAAGAGTTCAAACAACATGGAATTAAATTCGACCCGTGTATACATTTCTTTAAAAATGCCCTTTTGTTTTTTTTCAAGCACTATTCATTAACTATTCACTATTCATTAATTTTCAAGCACTATTCATAAACTACTACTTTAATTTTTTTGAAGAAAATGTGAATGGTGCTTGTGAATCAGTATGCAGCTACTAATATGTCCATCCATCCATCCATCCATCCATCCATCCATCCATCCATCCATCCATCCATCCATCCATCCATCCATCCATCCATCCATATATTAAACCTTTGAAATGTTGAACAGGGCCAAAAAAAAAAATCACTTAAAAAACAAACAAACAACTTTATTAGTTAGAGTTCAGTAACAGAGATGATTGTTAATATCATAGCCCAACAATTTCTAATTAGGCACCCTAAATTATTTCCCTCAAAATTTGATGAGTTTCACTCATAACCACATCACATTATGAAAATTAAATGCTTATTCCAATTCATGTTGACATTTGTAGAAATAATGTGTAGAAACAGTGCCGTTTTTCGCCCAGGTATGAATGTGTTGAGAGTCCAGAAGCATATATAGTGCATACTGTATGTAGACGCAGATTCGCTCTTCATTTGGACAGATCATGCTGTTGCTGCAATGTTGCTGCTGTGCTGTTAACCAGGTTGAGGGCTGTGTGAGTACTTTACAGGCTGCTTTATAACCCTCCCAGCTGTGTACCGGACTCAGTCACTTAACCCCTGTCTGAGGAGGCAGCGTTAGCATTAGCCAAATGGACACGGCACAATAACAGCGTGGTGCTAACAGCGCACTCTTGTGCTGGCCTAACGTGCTAATGGGCTTGAATACGGATCACATTAGCTGGAAATGTCAGCAACTTTAAAACAGGTTGTTAAGAACATTTGTATTGATTTGTGATGGCAGTATTTATTACATTAGCCAACCATAACAGAGTTCAGAGAATGTTTTTCTTTGTGGCTTTTATTTATAGGTACATGTGAGAAGTGGTTGTTTTTTGTTATACAGTACCTTTAAAGTACGGGAAATACTTTTGGTCCCACTTTATATTAAGTGGCTTTAACTACTATGTACTTACATCAAAAAATAAGTACAATGTACTTATTGGGTTCATATTGAGTTGCAAAACACTTTTGCTGCTATTGAGGTGGGATACGGGTAAGGTTAGGGACAGTTTTGGTGGTATGGGTAAGGATAAGGTGTAAGGGATGGGTCGACAGTGTAATTATGAATGTAATTACAGAAATTAATTACAGATGTAATTACATGCAGGTGTTTTTAAAATATAAGTACAATGTAAAAACATGTATGTACACAATAAGTGCATTGTATCAAATGATTAATTTAAATGTAAGTACATAGTAGTTAAGGCCACTTAATATAAGTTTTTAAAAAAAAAACATTGAGTCTTGAGTACCTATAGAGTAGTATAGAAGAATCTTTAGTTTTATCAGAATTATAAAAGACAGATACGCTGTACCGATTCTTTCCGAAAACAGCCGAGCGCCTGGAGGCGTGCCGTGGGTGACATTTTAAAACAGACATTTTATGCAGTTTTACTTACCACCTGTGGTACCAACTCATGACCTGGATCTTTTATTGCTGGGACCGCTCCATCTTTCAGTTTCAAACGATCTGTAAATGTAGCATAGAACTGGGTCTTGTTTATTAAAACATAAGTGCCGATCCTGAGGGCTCAAGCAGCTATGGAAAAACACAAGATATTCTCCATTCATTTTAACCAATAAAAAAACAATTGCAACTTTAAGACACGACTTTATCCTTTTTTGATAGTTAATTTGGCAGTTTCTATGGTTATTTTAATGACAAATGTCGAGAGCGCATCAATGTAATGCGTGAGCACACATCTCTCAGCTCAACGCTGGGTTCTTTGGGAAGCAAGGTTATTTTTCCCTCACAACCACAAACACACTTCTTTGGTGACATTGTTGATTTCGGGGTCTAAAAACAAAGTGACAAATCTTTCTCGAGCAAGTCCTGTGCAGCATTGCTGACGACTTCCGTAACCCGAACAAAGCACGTTGATGGGCGTGCTCTTGCTCTTACTTTGGTCGATGGTTCTGGGAGAAGTGCCTGTACAAGGAATTCCGTTATGACGTCATACAGGGCCATGCTCAAAAAAAACTTTCCGAAACTTATACGAACTCTGAAGGAGTGTATTTGGCACAGAAACACTCCGTCATACGTCCAACTCATTTTTTGAAACTTTGGCCATGTTTAGAAAGAGAATCCAACTCTTTAACAGTGTAAATAAGTCAGAATGCATGAAATAACATTAGACATCCCCCTTAATGAAACATGGAAACTGCTCCTGATGAACAGAATAAACATCTGCATGCAAATCCTTCCCAGCTAACACACGACATACGAGTTGCGTGATGTATTGGTACTTTACTTTTATCTAATGACTCAAATTAATATATGAAGTGATATACAGCGCGCCTCCGCATTTACACATGCAATTGAAAAGTGTGTGCTACAAGCACAGTATCATGTCTGAAAGAGGAAAGTTTGGTTTTCTGAGGTGAGAGACTTTTTATTTCGTAACAAGCTATGAAAATAGGGACACTGACATATAGCCTGACAACATATCATCTGACCGCATATATGAATCGGGACAACGCGGTTTTCTCAGGCACTCCGGCGACCTACTCAGAATGGTCTCGCGACCCCATTTTTGGTTGAGGAACCAGGTTTTAGTTGAGAAACACTGAAGTATAGCATAGCACGCGGGAGCCTGACAAAACCGGCAGCGTTTTATTTAATTGAATTCACCCACATGTTCACTTAATCGTGGTCTTGTGTTAAACTATAGGATATCAGGAGGACATACACAGAGTGATGGAGACAAGAAAATTTACTGCATAGTAGGAATGAGATCAGGAAATCACGTGAGTTGCGTATGTGCTCCAACGTGTTGTTTTTCTTGTATTAACCCTTTTTTAAGTGGAGATGTTGAGGGCAGGTGGTGTTGAAATGATGTGCGCTTGTTCGGAGTGATACGTTTTGAACATTGCATGAGCGTACTTTCAGTATATATTACTTTGTTGCAAGTTTTTCTTTTTGATGTTATTTTTTTCCCCTTTTTCTGACCTACTTTTCTTTTTTTTTAGCCAGATTCTCCCTTTTTTAAAGGTGCCTAGCATTCAATTATTTAACTGCTTTCTTTTCATTTTTTCATCTACCTGTTTCTTTGTCTCTGCGCATGTGTAAATAATAAATGTTATAGATTTCCCGGAGAGGAGAGGAGAGGAGAGGAGAGGAGAGGAGGGAGGTAGAGGAGTACAGGGGAGTTGCAGGAGGTGGACGAAGTATTGCTTGCTTTCTCTTGGTGTTTTTGAACATGAGGACTTTGCTGAGAAACTTTGACCTTGTCTGCACTCTGTCTACCTGGCTCTCTGCTATCTCCCTGAGATCCGGGTGACAGCTTTTTGAAGTGCAGGTTGCTCACTAATGCAGATGTTGCACAGAAAACGTGAAGGGGGTTTGATCCCACCCCTGCCCTCCTCATGCGACTCCCATGGTCTTGATATCATGGTCCAGTGACACGCAGAACAGGCATTAAAGATGACGGGATCTTTCAAGTCTTGAAATCGAAAGGGCCAGTGTGAGATTTCTGAATTTAATATGCACTCTTTGCTTGTTATGTTAGATTTATAAGCCATTACTCACTTTTTTCTTAAATTCTGAATATTAAAGCACAGCATTGCATAAAGCGATGCATTCTTTAAAATAGAAAATAGTGCGTGTTTGAAATTGGTCTCTTTTGTTATGCTCTGCATCTTTGGTTGAAATTCACTGTAGTGCTGGTACACAAACTCTAGTTTCTTTTGGTTTGCCTTCAGATTTCTGTGAAGCAGAAATCAATTGGTTCCACCGTGCATATTTGGGAGTTGGAACAGAGAGCATGTGGTTAGGTAGAAACGCGCCTCATCTGAGACAGAAACACTTATCAGGACGAGCAGAGTCTCAGGACCCGCTGTGCTCAAACCTCCCTCCTGAGCCAGATTTCTGCGGACAAACAAACACGGCGAAATACTCGCAACAAGGATTTCATCTCTTGCTTTTTTATTCTTGCTTAGTGAACATAGCAGGAGCTGTAAACACAAAGGAACCCGGTGCATGTTTAGTCTGACAGGAGCTGCTTTTGTGTGCTCAATATGTAATTGTACCTGAACAGATTTTGTGGCCTTTGGACTTGTCAAGGGACGATATAGCTAGGAATTCACTGTGCGAATGCGAATTGCATTGTGTTGCCATGCTGAAACAACAGCTTAAATCCAGCCAAAAGGAAAAAAAGAAGCTTAAAACCAGTTAGCTAAATTCCCAGGCTCAAAATGGTCTGGCTCTTCTGTTTTTAGCCACTTGCTAGTTGGTCAGACTAGAAGTTTAGCTTGTATACTACACTGTAAACCCAAATAAGTTTTATGTAAGCAGAACTATCAAGTTTTGAGTTTGTTGTACTCATGCATGTTAATTGCTCCCAACTTTGAAGTACTGAGTTAGCTAACGCATACATTTTGATAGCAATTACCAAAGTTTTAGTTAATTAACTTTTTATTTTATTTTATCTAATTTAGAAAATTTCTTGAAATATGTGCAGTGAACTCTAAAGAAAAAGAAAGTTTCAAATTCTCATAACAGTAAATTTAACTGAACACATTTGTTTAATTTAAGTTTGTTTTACTCAAACCAATTAAGTAATTTGAGCGTTTGGGCTTACAGTGTAGCTATACCAGCTTTTGCCAAGTTTCCGACCGATTTGCTAATTTACGAGCTCGCTGACAGGTCGGGCTGTGATCGGGGGAAAATCAGCGGGTGATCGGCGCCCGCCAATCTTTATGTGTGAACTACTCAACGATGCATCAAAGATGCTCAATAACGCATCGCTGACACCTTACTGACGCCAGACAAATATCTAGCATGCTAAATATCTGGAGCTGTCGGCCGACTCGATATCCTCTGGTGTCACATGTCACGACGCAACAGCCAATGAAATATACACTGATGTCTATGGAAGCAGCAATAACAATCCATTCAAATATCCTATAATTTGCCGACGTTTATTCGTATCAGATACACATTTTGTAAGTAACTATGAAGCTATTCTTCTCCCAGTTCACTGGCCACATGTATTTTGGTACAAATTGATGAATTCACGTGCTGTAGCCTATAAATCCGACTGACAGGACTCTCTGAACTAAAGCGCAAACAAACAAGGTGGCGCCCATCTCATGTTATAGATTAAGATCAAGATCATGATGTAGGTTTTTAAATGACAAAACACTCACTTGCAAATATATGAGAATCGGAATATCAGATAGTTGATGACATGGTGAGAAAAGCAATAGATCTGTCATACAGTGTGGCCCCGGTGTGTCACGTGACAATCATGACACGTTGTCATGGAAACAATAAAGGAAACGTTCTAATCGTGGCTTTAACTCTGGGAGGTCAGCCAGAATATTTTAAACTTATGTGTGAAGGGGTTCATTTAATTTTAATTAAATTTAATTCAAAATGTAATCTAATTTCTTCCTAACATCCGTTTTCAAATAAAGTCGTTGGGTGACAGAGTTGTCGTCAGCTCGTGTAGCGTGTAACCCCCTGTTGAGGATCATTTACATAGTGTCACGTAGTGCGAACACCACAACGACTTCAAGACTCATCGGCAAGTCATGTAGTTTGAACGGCACAGCAATTAAAAACTTGGCATTAGACTGAGTTGAGATGTTTTTTGTTTTGTTTTTTTTAAGCAGGGTGCACACCGTAAATACCATAATGAAAAATAATTTCAGTTGGTGGTGAGTGCATGCAAGCGTTATATTTGGCATTTAGCTTAGAATACATAAATTAAAACAGTGTCTCACAAATGTATTTAAAAACATAGATTGTATAATGCATATTTTCGTAATCTTCTGTGAAATATTTTCATAGGAAGAAATGCTAAATGCTAAACATGTGTATACTATTGACAGTTGTAGTCTTTAACTTCACATAGCACAGTTAGCATTTTAGCTTAGCATTTTCCATAACAAACACTAAGTTGCTGCTTGCAGAATACACACACACACACACGCACACACACACACACACACACACACACACACACGCGCGCACACACACACACACACACACACACACACACACACCATATATTGTCGTAATCGTCTGTTTATTGGCTATATGTTCCATTAGACTGATTTTTCCCTCCCGCTTAGCCATCTTGAAAAAACACACAAAATTAATTTCTCCCCGTCCAACATGGAGGAGGCCCGGAGAACTTTTAATTTAATGTTTTATTTTTCTTTCATTAGAAACATTAAGATCAAAGTCAAATTAAGTTCATCCAGGTCCATGTAATCTGTAATTTGGAAGCCTGGAGCAACAACACTCTTTGAGTGTGGCGTTGCAGCCTTCTTTAGATGTGGACGGCGGTAATTACCCAGCTGTTGCTGAGCTATGATTGACACGTGTATTTGGCACAGACCATGTGCACTATTCATGAGCTGCATACAAGGCGATAATTAATTGATTCATATGCCTGTAAGCTTTTTCTAAAATATTAACAAGATAAGATTAAAAAGGCATGGAGTTGTCTGAGCAGGGCGGTTCTGACCGTGGCATTGGCTGTGAGTCTATTACCTGGAGGAACAGTTTGTCTGGTTTGCCTGTTGTTTTGTGAGATAAAGTAAGTCCTGCTGCTGCACGAATACTTACCTGCATGTAAAAAAGAAATGCGTTTTAGGTTCAAAAAGTTTCTGACACTCATATAATGCGTCTTTGCCAGTGTGAGGGTTTCTTTGTATATACAGAGTTTTGTGTATATATATATATATATATATATATATATATATATATATATATATATATATATATATATATATATATATATATATATATATAAAATATTAAGATTCATTTATTTTGATTTCAGTATTAGTTTTATTTATTTCCAGTTAGTATTTTAGGGTTTCGCATTTTTTTTAATAGTTTTAGTTTGAGGTTAAACCCAATAAAAAGTCAGATTTTGTAGATCTATTACCATCTCTTCTCTCTCCATCCTTTTCTATCTGTCGACGTCACACATACAGGTATTACTTATTACAGCATGTTCTCCAAAAGTCTATGAATTAGCCCCAGATCACACTCTTTACACACACACACATGCACACTCACTTGCTCGGCAGCCAGTTCCACCCATCTATCAGATGAAATCAGGGTGAGAGAGCTGTGTGAAGCTGGCAGCTCCTGACAGGTAGTCACCTTGCAGGTCTCGCTGCTTGTGTCATGAATAAACATGGCTGCTAGTGGCGTACTGCTTGGAAAAGCACGCTGGCTCGGGTAATGGCCTCTCAAGCCGCGAGAGTGAGAGCCGCCGCTCCACTGCTATTACGGGCCATGCCAAAGAGCCCCGACTTAGAAACATCCACGCCGGCGATGTTTATTAAAGCCAGCGAGCGCGCAGACACACGCAAATACACAAACACATCGACTGCGGCCTGAGGTGGAGGGTCTCTATTTTCTGCCTGTCGTCAAACTGTTGCGCTCTCTTTACCGTGCATGAAAGAGCAAACAGCAGTTCTAGAGCTGTTATTAGATTAGCATATGACTTATACTAGGAAACAGTGGATGCATAGAGTGGATGATGCATTTAATTTGACACAAACAAAAGACAGATAGAAGTATACACAGTTTGGTAAGCTTAAAGGGGAAGTGTGTCATTTTTTTAATGTGAAAATACTCCGATGTGAGTTTTAGACGGGTTTATCTGTGTTATTAGATAGTCATTATTTTAGCAGTTCCGTTTGGTGACTCTAGTGCTACAGAAATTACACATTTCACCTTCAAAGTCGCAATGTAACAGAAGTAGTGGCAGATATGTGACCACAAAACCAGTCTTAAGTCGCACGGGTATATTTGTAGCAATAGCCAACAATACATTGTATGGGACAAAATTATGGATTTTTCTATTATGCCAAAAATCATTAGGATATTAAGTAAAGAATGTTTAATGAAAAATTTTGTAAATGTCCTACCATAAATATATATATATATATATATATATATATATATATATATATATATATATATATATATATATATATATATATATATATATATATATATATATATATATATATATATATATATATATAAAAAAAAAATAAAAAATTGTGAGTGGATGTGCATTGCCAAGGTCTTCATTTGGACAACTTTAAAGGTGATTTTCTCAATATTGATTTTTTTTTTTGCACCCTCAGATTCCAGTTTTTCAAATAGTTGTATCTCAGCCAAATATTGTACTATCCTAACAATACATCAATGGAAAGCTCATTTATTCAGCTTTTAGATGATGTATAAATCTCAGTTTCAAAAAAATGTACCCGTATGACTGGTTTTGTGGTCCAGGGTCACACACACACACACACATACATACATACATACATACATATATATATATATATATATATATATATATATATATATATATATATATATATATATATATATATATATATATAATAACAATATGGAGAAAAAAAATAAATAAATATTTATTTATTTATTTTTTTTTTCTCCATATTGTTATGTGAGTGAAACAGATTTCCGAAAAGAAAAAAAGTAGGGTAGGGACTTCAATCTATCATTTGTTGACTGATGAAGGCGAAATGATTGGAGAAGACCAAAATACGCCATTTTATCAGAAGATTAAGTTATGATATTGTGATTAAAAATGACAGGTAAAAAAGTACAAAAATTAAACAGGCATACAGTATATGACTAATTCACAACAAGACCAATAACATGCATTTACAGAATAAATAGGGTGAATTTCCATTTTATGCTAAGATTGTATAATTTTCACATTCTCTGCTTTGACTAGAAATTTGTATTTTTTGAGTGTTTTGTTGGCTGTTGAAATGTACTGTTGTAATATAAAGTTACAGTCTATTCTGATGTTATAGTAAACATTAGTGCTGATTTCTTGAGATTAAGATTAGTGAGTTAATGTAGCATTTGGAATATGTTATTTTAGGTTTTTATTATTATTATTCTGTTTTTTTTTTTCTCCAAGGAGATACTGTATTCCTCTCAAAAGTCTCTGTGGGTGCAAAACTGCAAGAAACTGCGTTAACCTTCTTTTACCACACAGTAAAAAGTAATACACTGGCAATTCTTTAAGAATATGCAAAATATTGTTGGTGCAATTTCTGCCATAGAGTAGAAAAAGTAAATTATCCCCACCCTGACAGCATGAATTGATGTATATGAGATGTTGAATGCAGTCAGCTATGTCAAAATATTATTTTTCATGCACTGGCTGTTTGCTTTTGCTTTTGCGTTCTCGTGACTGTTTGGGGTGATGTAATTATCTGTCAATCTCAGTCAGTAAATCACTATGTAAACAGGCGAAGTGGGGCCAGAATGAGACAGAGGTTTGGCAAATCAGCTTTGGAATGAGGTGGATGCAGTGGGTCAATCGTTTTTTATTCTCTAAATGAAAAGCTACTAAATATTGCATAAACACCATTGCATTTGCTTCAAAATAAAACAGAAGCCCCTTGTTTATGTCTTTTTAAGTATCTCAGGAGCAATATTCTTGAATTAAAAAGAGTTAAGCACCATCCAGAAAGTTTATCTGAGAAGCTAAAGTATTTTTTAACTAATCATCCGCCCGATTCCGTCCCGAGGCTACGCAAACTAATCTAACGCTCTTGATTCTGAGTGAGGACATTACCCAGCATTCTCGGAGGCCTACAGTATAGGTGCTCTGAGCTTTAATTAAAAGTTAGAAATCGTCTCATTATGATGATGAAAGTGCAGAAGCAACTTTGGAGAAGTCCAAATGTGTCATCGTTGTGAGGTGGGTCGAAATCAAACCACTTATTTTTCTCCAGCAAATGAGTTACCTTGTCAGGCTGTTCACAGACTCCCTAATGGCCGTATCCATTAGTGCGGCCTATCAGCGCAGATACGTGGATTAATCATGCTTTCATTTGGGATGGAACGTCATGTGGACTGAAGAAAAGGTAGACTTCAGAAAAATGGAGATTAATCAGCCAGCATTTGGGCGATATCATTCACATGCCGTTCAGCCACATGGGTGGCTTCACACTGCGATAAATGCTACTACATTTTCTAGCCTAGTTTTGATTTGTAATGATTTCTACTTGATTATCGATTAACGAAAACAAAAAATGGCATTCACAACATATTTAACTTGCATAATATTACATGTTACATGAGGGACAAATTGAGTAAAATCGGGTATCACTTTATTTCGATAGTCCACTTTAGACATTCTACTAACTTGAAATTACATGTCATTAGAGTAGTAGTGGACTGTCTGCTTAATATCTGCTACCACTTCATTTTAATGTTCTCCAACATACTTTCTACTGAATGTAAGTAACCTTGCAACTACATGTCAACTTGTTCTACTAACCCTTACCCAAACCCAAACAGTCTACTAATACTCCAGTCATAGTTAGTTCATATGTTGTTGCATATTAATGAGAGTTAGTTGACATGTAGTTGCAAAGTTACTTATAGTTAGTTGAATGTTTAAAGTGGACTATCAAAATAAAGTGTAACCAAAAATTGTAGCGGATGATAAAATTGGTGAAAAGTCTCATAGACTTACATTGAACACTCACTGCACCCTAGCATCATAGTGGCAAGTTTCAGTAGCCCCTCACTGCAGAACACACGAGATCCAGGGGGTGGAGACGGGTAGGTTAAAGGATATGTAAAGTGGCAGGAGTTGGATCCAGATCCAGGAGGTGGAGATGGGTAGGTTTAGATCCAGGGGGTGGAGACGGGTAGGTTAAGGGATATGTAAAGTGGGAGGAGTTGGATCCAGATCCAGGGGGTGGAGACGGGTAGGTTAAGGGATATGTAAAGTGGGAGGAGTTGGATCCAGATCCAGGGGGTGGAGACGGGTACGTTAAGGTCTATGTAAAGTGGGAGGAGTTGGATCCTGATCCAGGAGGTGGAGATGGGTAGGTTTAGATCCAGGGGGTGGAGACGGGTAGGTTAAGGGATATGTAAAGTGGGAGGGGTTGGATCCAGATCCAGGGGGTGGAGACGGGTAGGTTAAGGGATATGTAAAGTGGGAGGAGTTCGATCCAGATCCAGAAGGTGGAGATGGGTAGGTTAAGGGATATGAAAAGTGGGAGGAGTTGGATCCAGATCCAGGAGGTGGAGATGGGTTGGTTTAGATCCAGGGGGTGGAGATGGGTAGGTTAAGGGATATGTAAAGTGGGAGGAGTTGGATCCAGATCCAGGGGGTGGAGACGGGTAGGTTAAGGGATATGTAAAGTGGGAGGAGTTGGATCCAGATCCAGAAGGTGGAGATGGGTAGGTTAAGGGATATGAAAAGTGGGAGGAGTTGGATCCAGATCCAGGAGGTGGAGATGGGTTGGTTTAGATCCAGGGGGTGGAGATGGGTAGGTTAAGGGATATGTAAAGTGGGAGGAGTTGGATCCAGTTCCAGGGGGTGGAGACGGGTAGGTTAAGGGCTATGTAAAGTGGGGCAAAGTATGTAAAGAGGCAATCTGATTTCATGTTTTTGTGAAGAGTTTGGAAGTTTTTCTCATCAGTGGCTGTAAAGTACTTAAACTGCAAATCTGTAGTATTAGGGTAATGTCTTATTGGGTTTTGTTATGGTTACGTATCTGTTCAGTCACTTATGAATCTCAGGTTGAGTGTCTGTGGAGAAAGTGAAAAGCAGAAGCAATATCTATAGGAAAGATGACTCTGTGCGAGTATTTTTCAGATTGCTTTGTGTCCTGACTGAACCCTGTCATTGTAGAATAGCGGCAGATATGGGCTGTTTATATTGGCCCTGCATTCTCCCCTGCTTTCTCTGTCTAGCACTTTCTCACCAGCTTTGAAAATTTCAGGCAATTTTCTTTACATTGTGGCCTCTACCTTTCACATCTCTCTATCCATTTAGCCAATCTTTTATCTTATTTCAATGAAACAGTACTATTTTGTTCAGGGTTGAAAACTTTACAGGGAGATTTCAGGAAAAGTTATGTAGGGCCATGTAAAAGAAGACCATACCTTCACTTTTCCATTTATCATAGCTGATAGTAGCAAATGATTGGAGGTATGGAAGATAGATAGATAGATAGATAGATAGATAGATAGATAGATAGATAGATAGATAGATAGATAGATAGATAGATAGATAGATAGATAGATAGATAGATAGATAGATAGATAGATAGATAGATAGATAGATAGATAGATAGATAGACTGTAAACCCTACTGCTCAGAAAATTAATTGGTTTGAGTAGGGCAAACTCAAACAAATTGGTTGTCAAATTAACTTTTAATGAGTTTTTAGAACTTTCTTTTTCTTTTAAACTCACAAAACTCACACACTTTAAGTAATCTGAATTGTTTCATTTTTCTGGGTTTTATGATCTTGTTTCTTTTAATTTATACAAGCTTAAATGTTCCTAAAACTTGGCTGGGATTTCTATTTCCCAGCATGCTTTGCAATGACACTCGAAAGGGAGAATAAATGCTAAAATTAAGTGTTATATAATGTTTTTTTGTGCATGACTAATGTTAAGTGGGGATTTAGTAGTGTGCTTTAGTTTAATGCTTTGCTATAGTTAATAAGATTACATAAAAATGTTATGTTTAATCAATGAATAAGCTTACTCAAAAATGTAAAGTTAATTAAAATGTATGAGTACAAAATTGAAATCGGCCAGTTCTGCTTACTTAAACTGAATTTCTTAACTTAAAAAAATGTATCTAACTGATTACCTCAAATTTTTAAAATTTTACTGTATTCGGGTTTACAGTATAGATGGATAGATGGACAGACAGACAGACCATAGTTCTCGAAATGAACCTTGGCCTTCAGATTAATTTATTTATATTATTATAATAATATTAATAATACAAATTGATTGTAATATTCATAATTTGATTATACTGTAGATAATTTAACTCACCATCACTCTCAAAATGAAACTTGGCTTTGAGTTTAAAGAATGACATCTGTCTGCTCAATTGATCCAGGGAGCTCATTTTTGTCCATGGTGCACCATTTGGATTGTTTGTTGCTGTTTCTTTTCCTGACAGGTCTAAATATAGAAATCATATTCTCAGCAGGGGCTAATTTGAGTTCTTAATCGTGTTCAGACCCAGTGGATTTGGCGTTTCAGCAGGCCACCTGTCTAACACATTAGAAGTGTTTTTTTCAGGGCAGATGGAGAGAGGAAGTCTGTCCTTGTCTTAAATATTCCATCAAGCAGTGAGGGCCGTCTCAGGCCTGCCAGAACGCTGCTGCTCTCAGATTCCTTAAACTGGCTCCAGCTGTAAAGACGTCCAGGTGAAAATGTCTCTTCATGTGCTGTTTGTCAAACTAAGACAACATTTTGGCCACGCGAGTTACAACAAGAGCGAATTTTAAGATTTATAATTTGTTCTCCTCTGATATTGTGCAGGTTGACATCTGATAAAGTAGTTTTGCCATCTTGTGCATGTTTTGGTGTTATTTCTGATGAAGGAGATATTAATGATTTTGCAGTTATTACAATTAGCATACTGCTGTTGATAGTCACCTTCTTTGCACAACTGTATTTAGTGTGTTTCTGTGTGTTTCCTTTATAACACTCCCCAAAACAAGATATAACTGCCAAAAGAGCATCTGTCCATCATCTTGTGATCTTCTGTTTTCTTAATCACTCATTCTGCTCTTTAAAAAAAACAAATGCTTAATTACTCTGCTCTGTATCAGATTAGAACTTGTCGTTAGGGGCTCATAAAGTCACTTCCTTCCAATGAAGGCCCAGAGACTAATGAGCACCAGGAGAAAGGGATAGAAAGGAAGTAGACGACGAGCCTCACCAGGTGTTGGGGTCTGTCAGGCCTCAGATTGGGTGACAGATGGGAAATCTTCATGGAAAATGCAAGCTAGCTCCACTTCAGCACAGACGCTTCATGTGTATGCACACATGCCGCACATGAATTAGCACTACGTGTCACATTTCATGCTCTGAATTTTTACAGTCATGCTAATATTATATTCAGCTAACATTTTAATAATAAACAGGGAACAAATTAAGACATTTTGGCCCTTTTTTTGACTTTCTCAGAAAAACCATGAGCACATAATCTCACATTTAGTAATCTCTCCTTTAGAGATTCAGAAGAGATCTCAACAATGTCTCAAACTGTGTTCAGGTTTATCAAGATAAAATTTGCTTCCGTCATGAGTTGTGGAGTTACTGTACATTTTTCTTTTAAATTTTTGTCATAACATGCACTTTAAATTTAAGGTGTGTGTTAGCAGGGTATCCGCGGGGCATTAAAAAGCATTAAAAGTCATCAAATGGATTTTGCGAAAACTAAGGCCTTAAATGGCATTAAAAAGCATTATTTTTTTTCCTACAGGCATTACATTTTTTTAGATAGTTTTGAAGAAAAATAATACTGCTAGTTTATATTGATTAAAGCCTTCATAATTAATAACTTTGATTTGCTGTCGTAAAATATGTACATTTGTGTGATACACACACGGAACCAGTTTGGTAATTGCCTCCGGCCGGTGCAAAATTGCCTTAACGCTGTTTTGGACAGTGGTGGGCTGGGACCTGCAGATAGCTGCATCAGTGTTGCCATCTTAGCGACTTTTCAGACCCCTGATTAAAACATCAATACAAAAAACAAAAAAAAAAAAAACACGAGAATGATTTTATTACATTTAGTGTAAGTGGCGATCGATAGTGGATGATAATAGGCTGTATAATGTACTGATTATAACAAGGTTGCGCTGTTGAGGCTCGCGCAGCATCTTAAGGAGAAATGGAAACGAGCAAAGCACACAAAAAACATCTCAGAATCTCAGTTACTGCGGTAAAAATTCAAAATGTGGAGTTTTTAAAACTTGATACAGTTAAGCAATATCACATGACCAAGAATGCTGTTTTCCTAAATAGGCTACCATCACGATTTACATCACGTGACACTGATTTCATACAATAGTTCAATTAACAAATAGTTAATAATTCACTTTAAAATGAACATTGACTGTTTGTGTTCTATTTTAGCAGCGAAAATAGTTTCAAACGAAGATCAAAGTTGAACCATAGCGTAGCAATACTCACCCTGCATCCCAGTGTGCATACTATCCACCCTCGTATTGAATATAATTAATGTTACATACTATTTAGGATGGATAGAATGACCCATTCATAAACAAATGCCTCATTCTTTAATGAATCAGCCATTGGAATGAATCGTTTAAATGAATGACTCACTTATTACGACGGTTACTTGACACCACCTACTAGTAGTTTAGTGTCATTTTTAAAAGTATAATTTCCCCCCAACATTTCTAACAATCCCATAACATTATTTAATGCAGTTGCAATTTTTTTTTATTGTAAATTTGTAAATGATTTAATTTGATTGGTAACAGCCCTTAGTGTCTTAGGTAATTGGTAATTGGTAGGTTGATTGGTAACTGGTCTGACAACTAAAAAACATAAAAATATATATAGATGAAACAATTTTATTGAGCGAAAAGGGTAGCAGCAGAGAAGCAAACAAATTGCGTCATCTATCGACATTTCGCGACACACACACACACACACACACACACACACACACACACACACACACACACACACACACACACACACACACACACACACACACATATATGGCATTAAAAAGCATTAAATTAGATTTGATGAAACCTGCTGAAACCCTGGTTACGTATCATTTCACATATCGCGTCTTTTGCGCACTCAAATTCGTTATTTCAAATGTAGCCACGCTCATAATGGAAGTGACGTGGTCTCGACAATGCATGCGGTGCATTTTCCAGGCGTTTTTTTTTTTTGTTAACCTATCCAGTTGAACCTACTAAATGTGGTATTGCTGCGTTGTTCATTCAAAACTTTGCAGAAATCGAGAATACAGAATGCATTTTCCATTGTTTTCTATGTAAACAAGCGCTGGATAGGACATTGAACGTTGCACTCATGTCTTGCAACAGAAAGTCACATGTTTAGAAAGCCATGTAAAGTTAAAAGAAGTTCAACTAAAAATCATGTTTTGTTTTTTTTTCACTGTAGTGTTGTCAAAAGTACAGACTGCGATACCAAGTCAGTACTGAAATTTTAAAAATGTGAGCGCTGTTGAGTGGATTCACAAGCACCTCTGATTGGCCTTTGTGTTCACATACTCAACAAATATGTCTGTGATTGGCTACAATGATCAATGCTTCAAAATCTTGTTGTAAATAGACATCTTTGTGTTGTAATTGCGCCCTCTTTGTGGCCTCAGGAGAGAAGCCAAAACTTTTTTCCTAAAACTAAAATTATGCCTTTTCAAATTTGAATGTACTTAAAACATTAGTAATATTTAAGTAAAACATTCGGATTTAGTTTTCAGCCATTTTGACAGCCCTAGTGTGTTATTTCAGTATTATTTATATACTATTATAGTTTTTAGCAACATTTTTAAATTTTAAGTTTTGTGTTGTGTTTTTGTCAAAGTTATTTAATTTTTGTTTTGACTATTTTTAAATATATATTTATTTCTAAATATTTTTATTTCAGTTTTAAGTTAGAAAACAAAATATTTCAGATAAGCAACACTTCTAATTTTTGTTTTAAGTTTTTTCTAATATTTATATTTTTTTGTTTTATTTTAGCTTAATTTCAATTTACAGAAATGTTTTTTTCATACTTTTAGTTTTAGTTAATGATAACCACACTGATCTTAAATATTTCTCATCAAATTTTTGCTAGCCCTCACAATCTGAGCTGCTGTTTAATGTAACAACAATTCAAGAAAATGAATCTGATTCAATGAGAAATATCAGAAGGCCAATGACTGGATGAGAGGAGGAGCTGGGGATGGAGGAGGGTAATTAGCTCCTGAGCAACACAATAAAGCTACTGATAATATTGAATGGGCCTTATATATAGGGATGCTGTGATAGGTGTCTTATTCGTATAAGTAGACATGGATCAGCTGACAGTCAGCTGATGCGAGCTTGACTGACGTGACCTGCCAGAACTAACGCTACGCTTGATTACTGTATATCTCATTTGTATCTATATTTATTTCTCTTCAGGAACACATCTGAAATAACGTTTATTCTTACTTGACACATGACTGAGAACTCCATTAAGTCTCCTGAGCTACGAAATATCAACCTCGGAGCAATACAAATGTCCTCTGGGTTTTCCTGTCCTAGTAAATCAATCTGAATTTGGCTTTTGTCATCTGTATTTCCATTTGTAATGCTGGTGTCATTTTTTCAGCACTGTGGAAAAATTATTAAATAATATTATTCGGACACATTTATTTTCCATCCTAAACTATTTCTACACTCACTGAAACAGCCATTACAGTAGATCTTATTGCTCTCCTTTACCTTGAAGTGTCCTGTGACGTCCTGTCACCCAGATATGGACCTGATGTGAAAAGCAATAACGCCACATTCCCGTGGATAAGAGCTTGCCATAGCCGGCAATATCCTTTATAGTGGCTCTATGATAATAATATGGCTGATATTGTAGAGGCACTGGAAGTGCTGGCAGTGTGTTAACAATATGAATTCTGATTAGAGCTCAGATAACGGCCGTCCCCATTCTGGCTCCTTTATCATTCGCAAAGCAGATTGTGCACTGTCTCACCGAGTGTTTTATTAGCACATTATACAAATTGCACATGCAACAAACACCATAAATAACAGCGAACACAGGTAAACAAACACACTGCGGAGGTGTACACGTTAGTCGGATAAATGAAGAACAATGCACAAAGAAAATAAATTGAAAAGTGTTTACCCGTACAAAATTCAACCTGTCAGCAGAACGTTCTGGCGTCAAATGTTTCTTTCACCCAAATACCTACCCTAACTTTGAGGAGAAAAGCTACAGGTGTACATGATGATTTACATGGGATTTAACAGTTTTGACTTGGTGCAGTGCTTTGCAGTTAAAACAAACAAACTCTCAATAATTTAAAAATTAATATTTAATGTTTAAGATTTACCAATTACATTAACATTGGTTAGCATCTAGTTTAGTAAAGTAATATTTTTTATTTTTTTTCCATTTTATTTTATCTTTTTATTTTATTCAATTTTATTTTATTATTTTATTTTTTAATTTAATTTAATTTAATTTATGAAATAAACTAAATTAATTTTACAATTATCAACCAAAAACAACACACTTTATTCATGTTTTTAATAATAATATTAATATAATAAATAGTATATATATATATATATATATATATATATATATATATATATATATATATATATATATACTATTTATTATATTAATATTATTTATATATATAATTTATATATATATAAATTATTATTAGTGTTAATAATAATAATAGCAAAATTTTGTAATAATTAATATTTTATTTCACCTTTAACAATTATATTAACTTTTATTATTTTCAGTTTTTTTTTTTTTACAATTAATAACCAAAACAAAACATACTGTATTAATGTGTTATTAATAATTATATTTCTTGGTTAATAATATTATTAATAATAATAGTCGAATTGAAATATAATATGCAAAATTAATAATATGCCTAAGATGATGCCTAATTTAATGCATAAAGTCACAATACAAAATAAATACTGTATGTGTATTTTCATATGGTAAAGTTTGATTATGATTAAAGGATCCTGTTTTCACTTGTATCACCTCCACTTATTAACATGCGTGACCAGAGCCTAAACAGAGCAAAAAAAAAAAAAAAAATGCAAGCGAGTGCAATTTTACAGACATGTGGAACATCAGAGGCAGGCCTAATCTGTAAAAAGAAAGCCATCAAACAAGCCCAACTTCAGTAGCAAGTAGTGCAGGGTGCATTTTTCATGATTATTGTTGTTGTAGAGCAGAGACCTTCATGAATCAGTAGTCAGGTCGTTGCAGATTTGGCTTAGAACGTCTGTGATGAAAGAAGCTAGCACGCTCTCTCTCTCTCTCTCTCTCTCTCTCTCTCTCTCTTTCTCTCTCTATCAAAACGTTTTTTGTTTTCCTAAACAATGATTGTCATCAGCGGCATAACACTGCAACTCTGAGCATGTTCCAAATCAAGGCGAACCGAGTGCGCCGCTGCATTGTGCATCAATTATTTAGCTTATGTTGCTTTGTACAAACAAGCTCCCCTGGTGGAGAGATGGGTACCTGTGCACAGCCAATTACTTCAAAATGTTTCTCTCATTCATTATTGAGGCCGTAAATCTTGTACAGGTTGTTGTGCTTCTGACCCGGTGTGGAGTAGAGTGCGCAGTGCTTTGATCAGGACCCAGCTGACTGGCGTGGACGGGGCCCGAACTCCAGGCTCCTGATGTGAGCGAGAGAAGGGCACCGCTGTTGCCGTTCCTCCACTGCTCTGTGTGCTTCCAGGATCCGTGGCAAGTAATTAGACCAGAGAGGCTGATCTCAGAGCTGTGTGAGTATATATATCCCCTCCATAACATGCCCTTTCCAGCACTGATGGCCTCCCTCTCAGCCGCTCTGCCCTCTGCAGCACTGTCTGTTTGCTTGGCATGGCTGCTAAACGGCAGGAGGTGTATGTAAATACATGCATATGATCTGAGGAACGTACACGTGTAAAGCTGAGCTTTGGACAAATGCCTGTGGCCTTCCCTTTCGCTTCAGCTGGCAGCTAGATTATGTGAGTAATGGAATATTCACACCAAATTCAATTTTCAAAAGGATTTAAAACAATAGAATCTCTGTAGAATTCACTTAAAGGCTCAGTGAAGTGACTCGGAATGCGAAGTGTCATTGAAATAGGAAGACAGGGCGGGACATATAGAACAGCTCCTCCTCTTTTTTTAAAATAGCCAATAGCGTTTCGCTTATATCACAGCTCGGCCAGAGCTGTTGAGCTTGGTTAAGCCTCAGTTTCCTTCTAATCTCCTCCACGTCGCGTTAAAATATAGCATTCTGTGCAGAATTCAAACGGGTCCGATATGTTTTGTGGCCTGTGCCGACTTGTACATTTGATCCACTCTGTGCTCTCATGTCTCTTGCCTATAGCACACTGTGCGCGCGGTGGCGGTTCGCGTGGCACTGACGTGAAATCAGACTTTTTTTGCCTCAATGGAAAGCATATTTACACTGTCTTAATTGTTCCCTATGCCCTATATAGTGCACTATGTGCCATTCACCATGTAGAAAACAGTAAACGAGTTAAGTAACCGATTTCAGCCGCAGCTTTAGCATGTATTTATAGCGTAGGGGGCGGGACACTTCAGATTCTAGAGAGCATTTGATTGGACAGAAAATCCAATCTAAATACGAATTTTGTCCTTATTTTTGAGCACACTAGCTTATAGATAAGAGTAAGGCTAACATATTCATACTAAATTCATACTAAACTTTATTTTGTGGTGACATTAAAGTCAGCATGAAATGGAGGTTGCAATAGTCTTTTATTCTCTATTGTGAAGTATATCCGAGTGAAATGGCTTTTCATGTCAAATGTAGGGCGGGACTTGAATTTGTCCTTGGGGAATTGATCAGATGATTGTGGGTTGATTTTAGGGACAACACCCTCACACCAGTCAGCAATTCATACAAATATCTGCACTTTTTCACACAGAATGAAGAAATTTTGGTACTTTTTACATTTTGGGCTTGGCATTAATTTACTTTGTTAAATTACCTTATTTATTAAATTATTAAATGTGTGAAATTACTGTATATATTAAATTAAATAATTTATTATTTTTTAAAATTCTTAAAAAATTGTTGGTTTGTGGTTAACAGCTCACTGAAAAATCAATTTATGTGAATAATGGTAAACATTTTTCTTTTTGAAGGTTAAAAGCCTTGGTTCCTGTTTATTTTAAATACATGGAAAAGAGCAACCAGCACAGTCTTCAAAATGTCTCTTTTTGTGTTGTGAAGAAAAAAAGTAAATAATACTTAATTTTGAGTGAATGTCCCTTTAAACAGCATGTTCTTCCAAGAAGTCCGTTCCTGTGATTGATGTACTGTTAGTTGTTTCGAATTTAAAGCATTTTATAAATATACAGTTACTCTGTGGCTTTTGATTTTGGAAAATTGAATACAGCTTTTTGGCAGGTCAGAATGTAACTGCGATCTGAAGGTTGACGAGCTGAACGCCTTGTTTATTTTATGATGTAATATTGCTGAGCCCTTTGTATTTACAAGAACACTGATCCAAATGCCGTTTTGTCCTTTTCAAACATGCCCTTGTGTTTCTCTCTCTGTCTTTAATGTCTGCCTGAGAGCCTGAGAGCATCAGCTTCATCACTAGCAAACATCAGGATTTGAATTTAGTGTGTTTTAGTAGAGTGGGGCATTGACTTGAGATATGATTTAGGACATAGAGTGAGAGAGTGAGAGAGAGAGAGATCTCATTCTGTCTGGGGTTTTGGCGGGAGGCCAGGCGGAGAGAAGTGAGCTGTTTGAGGGACGGCTCACAGAGGGGGGTGAGTGTGGGGGAGTGTGGGACAGGAGAAGATGGCGTTGAGCCTTGGCTCAAGTAATTGTGTGGCTCCCAGGTGATGAGGGCTTTTATGCCATTAACAGTGTCTATCCCTCCGCAGAGTGTGCCAGCTCTTTAACAAGACAGCGCTGCTAATTTCACAGCTAATACTGAGCCGTTCCACCTCAACGGGCCGCCCGCAGCAGGTGCAGCTGGGAAACGGCCGGGAGAGAAGGCGAAGCAGACAGAGAGAGAGAGATGGAGAGAAAATGACCATTGTGCTTCAGCTGGTCAGGTGGTTTTTGCTTCTGTTTGATGGAAGCTTGTGGTTGCAGTCATGAAGCCGTTTTAAATGGAGGAAATGACAATTTTACAACTGGGATTATTATGAACAGTGTTGTTGTACACCTTATAAAATTCTGTTGCGATTATTTGGTCAATCACAGCAAAGTGCTCTAATGTTATACTGGTATATTGAGAAAAAATCTTGATATGATCAATAATCGATATTCACGCCTGCTCGGCCGAACAAGTGTTTTGTTCCACTTGTATACATTTTAAAATCTGTTATTTATTAATAATAATAATAATAATAGTAATGATAATGATAATGATATTGATAATGATAATAATAATAATAATAATGGTAGTATTGATAATCATATTTATATTGATAATACTAATATTAATAATATTGATAATTGATTTGCATTCATTATAATCATAATTGTTTATTATTAATGTCAATATATAATAATCATAATTTCGTAATCATAATTCATATAATCTAATCATAATTCATATTTATTTGACACAAAATGTATTATGTACCGATAATAAATCACTATTAATATGTTAATATAATTTATAGTATATATTATATTGTATATTATTATTAAAATAATCAAGAGACACAATTTATATAACATTTAAATTATATATTCTGTTATACAGTCTGATATATTAGGGCTGCCCCCTAATAGTCGTTTAACTGTTAGTCCACGAAAAGAGGCTTATTCAACCAAAATTGTATTAGTCACAAGAAAACAATTCTCCACAGGAAGTGGCGAAGTCACACAGTCTGTGACGGACAGATAATTAACAGCTGGTCTAAATGGTAAATACAGTACATCGGGCAGGACATCCAAACGTTCATTCATCGACTTCAAATATAGTGTATCGCATGAAAGATGTAAGTAGTAGCAACTTTACATGGCCGCTCACTTTAACATTAACCTAGAAAAATGCGGGCTATTAAAGTGTGCTGAGTAGTAGTGCGCTTACTGCATGACAGTTAACTTCGAGGTGTCCGTGTGATCACTTGCACTTAAAGGTACAATGTGTAAATTTTAGCGGCATCTAGCGGCGAGGTTGCAAATGGCAATATATAGAAGCTACAGTAGCCAACACAGGACAAATGTCATTGTCTGAGACAGCAGAGAGTAGTCAGTCAAGCAAACACTCTCTGTAGAGCAGTTTGTCCGTTTAGGGCAGCTGTAGAAATATGTCGGCGCAAAATGGAGATTTAACTTGTAAGGGGACCCGTGGTGTATGAGATAGAAATGGCTCTTTCTAAGATAATAAAAACATAATGGTTCGTTATGTGAGGTCTTTATACACCACTGAAAACATAGTTATGTATATTATATTGCATTTCTCTCAATAGACCCTGCTAAAATGTACACATTGCACCTTTAAAATACTCATTTATGGTCATCATACAGATAAAAGTAATACATCTTTTGAATCTGTAAAGAGTCTACTTTTATTTGCATGCGCTCACAATAAGAAAAAAAATGTATGCTTTTGTAAAATAATGAAAGCAATCTGCCGTCTCTCTTTATGAACTTGGAAACGAACTGAAACTCCATGTAAACTTGCCTCACAGGTCATGAAAAAGATATCTATAAAAAAGCGAAATGTCTACTTTTAAATGAACCAATTGAAATGGAAAACAAATCTTCTTTGGTTATATAATCCATACAAAATGTGCATATAGGTGTGTCCACTACTGCGGAGATGACAACTCAACATCTTCAACTGCAGCCGAAAATACAGAAAACAATAGTTTATCAATTAATTATTAAAATGGTAAAGCAGTCTTCTTGCTTTTTTCCCCCCGATGCATTCATAATCATTACTTCTGCCGGTGCGCTGTGGCAAGCTTTTGTGTGCTTGAACACTGATTAGGCTGTAGGCATTAAAGGCTCTTTATTTTGATTTATATGGTTTATTAATAAATGTGCGATTAGTCGACTCATGCTTAAAGAGTTAGTTCACCCAAAAATGAAAATTCTGTCATTTAGTACTTACCCTCATGCCGTTCCACACCCGTAAAACCTTTGTTAATCTTCGGAACACAAATTAAGATATTTTAGTTGAAATCCGATGGCTCGGTGAGGCCTCCATAGGGAACAATGGACACTTCCTCTCTCAAGATCCATAAAGGTACTAAAAACATATTTAAATCAGTTCATGTGAGCACAGTGGTTCAATATTAATATTATAAAGCGACGAGAATATTTTTGGAGCGCCAAAAAAACAGAACAAAATAACGACTTATTTAGTGATGGCCCATTTCAAAACACTGCTTCATGAAGTATCGGAGCACAGAAAAATCAGTGTGTTGAATCATGATTCAGATCGCGTGTCAAACTGCCAACGGCTGAAATCACGTGACTTTGGCGCCCCGAACAGCAGATTCGATACACTGATTCATCTGTGCTTCGATGCTTCCTGAAGCAGTGTTTTGAAATCGTCCATCACTATATAAGTCGTTATTTAGTTTTTTTGGCGCTCCAAAAATATTCTCATCGCTTTATAATATTAATATTGAACCACTGTACTCACATGAACCGATTTAAATATGTTTTTAGTACCTTTATGGATCTTGAGAGAGGAAGTGTCATTGATCCCTATGGAGGCCTCACGGAGCCATCGGATTTCAACTAAAATATCTTAATTTGTGTTCCGAAGATTAACAGGTTTTACAGGTGTGGAACGGCATGAGGGTGAGTAATAAATGACAGAATTTTCATTTTTGGGTGAACTAACACTTTAAAATGAATGACTTTTAATCAACATGAAAAATCTTTAGTTGAGGGCAGCCCTTATATATATATATATATAAGTATGTATTTATATATAATGTATATTATATATTAAATTGCCATACATTAATAATATTAATTACATTATTAGTAATAATAGTAATAATCCTCACACAATTTAAACATCTCTCATGGCTTTTACTGTGTTCGATTCAGTCCTGGTTTACACGTTTGTCATGTTTTGGGTTTTTTTTTTTTTTTTTGGCTCACACAGGAGAGAATGTGCAGAAATGAAGACTGGGTGTTTTGTGTTGGCGATTTGGCTTTTCAAGCACCGCTTTTGCCATGTAATCGCATTGCGTCTGGCTTACCTGTGCCGCCCCCAATGGGTTTATTCACAGCTAACGGGATTTGCTGCGGTGCAGAGATCCGGCGAGCAGCATTGCTCTCGTGGCTTTCCACAGCCCTCTTAATTACAAACTGACAGGAGATCAGCGCTGACAAGCCCACCCTCTGATCGCAAGAGAGGGGCCCCTGTGGGCCCCTACACAGCTCAGCTCCCCACACAATTTAAACCACAGACACGCAGATAACTATGGTTATGCTGGTCTTGAGTAATGAGTAGCCTATTGGTGTTTCTTTACAAATGTGTTTATTCTGTAATTTTAGAGTAATTAATATATAAAATTGTACGTATGATATTTAAGCAATGGCTCCCCCCCAAAATTTAAATTCTGTCATTATTTGCACACCTTCATGTTCTCTCTCTCTCTCTCTCTCTCTCTCTCTCTCTTTCTCTCTCTCTCTGTGTATATGTATATGTATATGTATATGTGTATATAATATACATATATATATGAGAGAGAGAGAGACAGAGACATTGAGTTGAAGGGTATATTTCTACCTTGAGCTTGTGATTCAGCAGGTATAATACAGCACGCCTCTTTCTCTGTGGCTCTGACACGAGTTTCACTTTGTACAAGCAACACTGTGACCTTTTCCTCTGACAACCTCTTTTTGTCCAGCCAGTCAGGTCACCTGTGTGCTATAAACAGCCAATCATACGCCCACGGCCCCTCTGACACTGCACGAATCTGCTGGGCAATCGCTGGCCATTGAGATGTCATGTCTGTTGAGAGATAAAATAAAAAGCACTGTGGGATTCTCAAACCCACATTTTTTTTTTTTAAAGCTTGTTTTTGAAGAGCTGAAGCATTAAAATAAGTGCTTCCTGTTTCAAAGCATTATGGGTCATTTTAGTGAACATGGTGAGTTTTGGAATGGAACCTCTTGTCCGAACCGAACCTTTCAATGTGGAAAAACACAATTTAGGTTTCATTATTAGCTAAAAATGTGTATTTTTACTAAATTGATGCCTGTTATCTGCTTTTGCTGCTCTGGAGTTTGTGCAAACATTGTGCGGTTATTTCTGTCACCCCACTTTCTCTTCGTTCTAAAGCTAAACAAAAAGAGACAATAAATTGCTTTTAGCTAAGAGAGACTAGCCTTTATGAAAGTGTTCAGTAAATTGCATTCTGAGCATTATGAGAGTGTATGCCACTCTGTGACAAGAGGGGCAATTCACTGTGAATGTGGCCTTCCAGAAAGCCTTCAAATGGGTTTACAAGGAAGCTGTAAGACAGCGAGTCGCAAGGAAGGATTTTATTCCAGAGGGGGAAAAAAAGGTTATGTAGAGCGCTTCAATCTGCATAATTTGTAGGTATTATATTTTAAACCAACCTCATGTTTAAAGTCATAATAAATATGTACAAGATTGGATGTACATAGAATATATAGAAAGTCATTGAAAATCTTTACCTTTTGTCACATTACACCTTGGAAATAAAATAAAACTAACTTTTTGGAGCTGTATGTACACATTATAACCCTCATCATCAAAGTGAAAATAACATTTTAAAACATTCTGGAGGATTATTAAAAATTAATTAGTGAAATACCTGGTTTGTTAAAGTTATCAGCCCCTTAGTATACCATTATAAACTTGCTCAGGTGCAACCAAACAACTTCCTGATCAAATGCCAGGATAATTGGTCCATCTGGCACCAGGTGTGGTGGTTTTGATTAATTCAGAATAAAACTAGCTGTTTCTTGTGATTCCACTGTTAGTAGGGCTTGGTACTGCAAAGAATTCACCATGGTTGGGAAGTGCTTTCAAAAGGCCTCCGGGATAAAGTTAGGCATAAGTTAGAAGAAGGCTACAAGAACATTTAGGAGGCTTTAGCTATCCCTCTGAGTTCAAACTATCATTAAGAAATGGAAAGCAATTGGCACCACCAACACACTGGTCCACCAAACTTGGTGACCGAGCTAGGAAGACATGAGATCAGAGAAGCTACCAAGAGGCCAAAGGCAACTTTGAAGGACTTACAAGGCTTTATGGCTGGGACTGGTCAGTCTGTGCATGTGACAACTTTCAAGCTTTCACCTCACAAGCTTTACACAAAGCTGGCCTGTATGGCAGTGTGGCAAGAAAGAAGCCTTTCCTGAAAAAGTGCCACACTCAGTCTCGTTTGCACTATGCGAAAAAACACCTGGAAGACTTTGATGCCATCTCAAAAGGTGCTATGGTCTGATGAGGCCAAAATTGACCTTTTTGGACTGAACTCCAAGCGCTATGTTTTTGCGAAGAGCAAACACAGCACACCACCCAAAGCACACCATACACTGTACCTACTGTGCATGGTGGTGGCAGCATTATATTGTGGGGTTGTTTCTCTTCAGCGAGGACTGAGCGAATGTTCAGGATTGAAGGGAAAATGGATGCTGCCAAGTACATCCAAATTCTTGAGGAAAACCTTCATCCCCCTGCTAGACAGCTGAAGATAGGCAGGTCATTCACCTTCCAACACGACAATGATCCTAAACATAGCGCCAAAAGAACAACGTAATTGCTTAAGGATAGGAGGGTGAATGTCCTTGACTTAAATCTGATTTGAAGAGAGCAGTCCATTGCCACTCACCACAGAATTAGACTTAACTTGAGCAATTCTGCAAGGAAGAATGGGCAAATATTCCCCAATCTAGGTGTGCAAAGCTAGTACATACAGACATATTCAAAAAGATTATTAGCTGTAATTAAAGCAAAAGGTGGCTCTACGAAGCTTTTTTTTCCCCTTTCTTTTTTGTTGTTAGGCAAATTTGTAAATAAAGCTGGAAAAGCTTTTTTTGTGGAATGGGTTTTGATTTCAGGCTGTACTACAAATAAGTTAACTATTTCAAAGGGGTATGATGATTTTCTATAGGCACTGTTGATGCATTTCAACATGTGTATACTGGTGGAGGCGGCAACATTTTACAGGTTTTGGACAAGTTTAAGTTTCATTAACATACATTTTTGAATAGTCAAAATTTGGTTTACAGTCCTCTGATTCATCATATTAAGGTTGGCTAGTTTTTCAAACGAAGTACTGAGCATAACCAATGTAAACACCAGCCTCTTGTTTAGTAACAGAGCGGCGCTTGCTGATGTATGACAGTAGCGCATCTATAGATCTCCTGAACTGACGTCCATATTAATGAAGAATGTCAATGTGTTCCCACACACGCACATACAGGACAAACGAACAGTCGAATGACAGAACTTTGAGGGTAATGAAAGCAATGGACACTGACATCAGAACCGGATCCATTTTACTGATTGAGAGGAAAGTACGCACAGACCTTGAAGGGAATTAGTGCGCTGTGTGAGACGTAACCTTGCACTTAACGATGCACGTCTGAACTCAGCTAGCCTATGATTCAGTATGTAGTAGCACTTTCTGTAGGCTCTTAAAGATTGCTGCAAGAATTGTGTTCTAATGCATTTCCAGATGAGGCTTAGTTTGTGATAGTACTTTTATAGTTGTTGTACTAATAAATAAAAACAGTGTTTTATTGCTCTTTGAGATAAGAGTTTGATGAAGTATGTAGACAGTCAGAAAACAAAGCCTCCTCCCTAATGACCACCAAAGTTTACAATATCAATGCCTATTCAGTATCCAGCAACTAGATGGGGGCGTTGCTCCTCATTTCACATGCGAAAAGTTCATAACAGAGCTTATTTACATATAGAGTCTTAAAGTACAGTATAAAACAGCCTGTTTAATTCTAAGGGTCAGAGAGAGTGGAAAATGTGAATTTGAATTAACTAAATAACTTGTGTTTGGTGCAAACAACCTTGTAGATTAAAAATGTAAAGGATGTAACCTTTAAAGTTATTTTACTCAAAAGTATTTTCATCAAACTGTATATGAAATATAGTCTTTCTGAGCGTAATATACAGAGTAATAAAACTGCTCCATCTAATTTTGACCAGTCATATGACACACTGTATGTATAACCAAGTCAATGAGAATATTAATGAGGTTACCAAGGAGATAGCATTTACTTTAATTAGAAGAACCAAGACTATGGCCTTTTTTACTGCGGCATGGTGAAGAGTCACAAAAGGAATTGATTGGTTTTGGCATTTAGTCTCTGATCAAGTGTCATCTATTGCTTCAGGAGGCAAGAAGATAATCTAAAGTGACATTTCTCTTCTGCCTGATTTTTCTACACTGATGAAGGCAATTACCTCAACCCTAAATGATCATTTGCAGAACTTTCAGCCTCTTGATGTTTTTGTGTATGTGTGTGTGTGTGTGTGTCAGATTTACTAATTTATATAGGGCAATACGGTCGATCACCGTAAGGTAAGGTAAGGTTCAAATGTCTTTAAAAAGGTTCTTAAAATATGATTCTGATATATCCCTTAAATGCATGAATGTTTCACCAATCATTCTTACATATTCGGGTCTTTATCGACCCAGATCTATATCTAACACAGATCGACCAAGATCTATATCTAACACTATATCTAATCTCTACCTGTCGCGATAATATAAAACAATTAAAGAAGAATAAAATAAAGCATATTTTGTTTCCTTTTGGAGCTTGAAAGGGCTCCGTTTGAGCAGATGTTTTATGCCATCATCACTGTCCTTGTCAGAGCTCATTTCCCAGTAAATTCAGCAAATAATAGGCTAGTTTTATGTTTGAGGTCACAAATATGAGCCCATTCGCGATCTCAAACGTATTATCAAAACTAGATAATTTTCAACATCTTCAAAATCAATATTTAGGTTGCTAACAGCTTCACCAGATCCATCCAGTGACAGTTACAGTCATATTTGATTGCGTTCAGTACTTGCTCTGCAGTAAATCGCTGAGCCATTTCATGTTTTTCTTATTATTTCGTTTTCAGTCTGAATCACTTCAGCATTGTGTATCAGACATTGTCACCTTGTGGAATAAAGGTGAATTGCACTTATTCCGTCATCTAAGATTCAATTATTGTTGTGCAGAAAAAATATACATACACTCATACACACATCGGGTCGTTAGCGACCCTATACAATTTTTACAAAAAATGTATACAAAAATAGTCATTCTTTTATAATTTTATGATTTTTTTTTTCCTTGTTATATTCTTTATAATGAATTGATTGAGGAATACCAAGAAGGTTGATGTCTAACTTTAAAAAATGAATGAGGAGGAGGGTAGTGAATGACGTCCCGGGTCACTAAAGACATGAGGTATGCATTTAAGTGATATAAGTAGGCCTATTAAATATTTAGTATTTAAATCCCCAATAACAGAATTTTAGAACATATGCCATTACTGTTTACAGCCAAACTTCTCATATAAAAAGAATATGCGATTTATTTATTTATTAACATTTTTCCTCAAGTCCATAATCTTGTTTCCTAACCTATCGCTTTTATTTCAACCAGGTCTGCTTTGGTTATTTTAGTTTCCTCTTCATAAAAAAGTATTGTTCTACATGAAATCAAAATTGACCCTGTTCACATTCTTAATACCCTTTTCTGGTATTATTGTCTATTTTCAAGAAACTGCTGAAGACACATCTTTTTCGCCAACACTTTACCCATTAACACTAACACTTATATTCTTTTTATAAAATGGTTAGTTCCTGTCCTTGATTCTGATTGGTCAATAGCTGTGTTTTATTCACGATAAAACATGGCTATGACCGCTTCACCCAACTGTTCTGTGTATCACTACACAACACCCTTAGCGACCACTCTTAGCAACGTAAACTGTTTGTTCTCGATTGATATTGTTCATTGAAGCTTACTGTATTATGTAGAAGAGTATTGTGAGAAAGAGATCGAGTGAGTGAGTTTATTACTTGCATTCAGATTTTTGGATTTTCCTTCAGGTCAGTCTTATGTGCATAATAAAAAATCTGTTTAAATGTCCAATGTATTATCTTGTCCTTTTAACAGTTAAGGGGTTTTCCCATGACTGACAGCGCTCAGCATTTGTCAGTTGCGTCTTGTTCCTTGTTCACAACAATTCAGTCTTTTCAATGTAAAAGTCTTCGCTACTGATTGACACATTCATAAAGACAGTCTTTGCCACCATCCAATGGATTAATAATGTAACTTCTGTTGCTGTTCACGGTCAGGGGCTATTTTTTTGGGCGTAAGGAAGGCTTTTAGTGAAATTTTACTTCATGAAAGTTGCATTGATACATATTTTTAGCTTTAATATTTGTATTGTGTGGTAACCCTTTATAAAAGCAATAAGGTACTAAGGTACAATAAGGTAGGCAATAGGCTAATGCTCCGCTTCGCGTCATGCCTAACAACGCCCTTCAGCCATGACTTATTTATGATACAGCACAGCCTCTCGTACCTTATTTACATATTTGTTTAAAAAAATTGCATATTGTTTGATTGCTTCTCTTCATTTATAGGTTGTTTTGGATAAAAGCATCTGCTAAATGATTAAATATAAATTGTTTCATCATGTTATTCCGAAGGAACAAATGTTTAACTTCATAATCTTTAACTGAAATAAAATAACTTGATCTGCTCCTGAAACAACTTTTTAGCAGCTGATGTTATTAAGCCCCTCCCCTCCAATCAAATGGCTCCATTCTGATTTGTCACGCCCACTTTTCATGATCCTTTCAGCTTCTGATGGATACAATCATATCCTGCACTACGTTTACTTTGAAATATGTCACATTATAAAAGTAAAATGGGTTGTGATTCAATGTTATATATTGTATTGATTTTTGTCTTTCTGATGAAAATATGATGTTGTCACCAATTGGCTATTTACTGTTACAGGATGTTTCCATGTGCATAAACTCTAACCCTTCAGGATGCATACGCTCTGAAAAGGTTTATGGCACATTTATGTTCATTGCAGATAATCTAGAAGTATTTTTATACCAGCCTGGAAGCAGGAAATGGCAAAATCATAAATTTGTGCTCAGAAAACAGGCCGTTCAATAACACAGCACTCATTACTCAAGAGCTGCTGCCGTTAGTCCATACCACAAAACAAAGCTCTTTCCCATTTCCCTGAAAGGTCCCGCAAGAGTCACACGAGGCCCGTGGTATCACCGTGATTTCGTGTTTGTTGCATTTTCCCATAGTACGTAATAAATATGTCACGAAAATGAAGGTCACCTAACCTTGGTGTATCAAGATGTATTTGGCAGGACAGCATAATGCCTTCCAAGTTTGTGGAACAAATGAAATTCTGCTGCTCTGTTGCACTTTGCATCCAAACAACCATTACAACTGGTTTTATATACTGTCTGAGCAGCAGACCATCAAATGGAGTTTTTATTCTTGTGCTGGAGCGCTCCACACCATCGAGAATAGAAATCCATCGCTTGTATGCAAGCAAATCTATATTTGATGTTGAAATGATAGTTTCATACAGGATTAAAATTGATCACAACTGCGACTATAGTATTAGATCTGTGCGAGGCATCATTGGTGTTCTTTTGGAGGTAATGGGCAATTGGGCCTTTTTTTGCTGGAAGTTGCTTGGGAATTATTGACCATTACTAAAGCAGAGTTGGAATTGTGAAGCTACATCAAGATTAAGCACTCCAGAATATTTTTGCGTTGTGGCATTTCATATTTTATGTTGCTTTTTGTTCGTTGATAAAATGTGAAGACAATATCTGCTGATTTTCTTTTCCACCAACAGTCGTTTTTCATCCATCAAGGCATTCTTCTCTCCCCATCTTTCGGCACTTGCTATAACTGATTTAGCATTTATGGTGGTAAAAAATTAATCTAAATGTCGGCCAACAGGGAACGCAGAAGCTCTGGGCTGATTTATTTCCGACTTAATTCAGAATGGCTTGACATGATGAACGCTACAGAAAGTGGGCAGTTGTGTTTTGGAAGCATTAAAGCGGCTGTTGTGAGTTGTTTGATTGAAAATCATAAATCAATGGACTCAAACCTTGGACCAGAGCGCTGCGACTGTAAACACCAGAAAGCCTGTGCCGTGTGCATTATTAGCTGATACACTGAGTTCATGCATATTTACTTGTGCTTAAAGTGAACGAAAATAATGTGCTTTATGAATAAAAAGCTGTTGAATCTGATTTATATACATTTGAATACATTTCAGAGGTGCTTTTGGTTTTTTATGTAGGTTGTACACCAGTGCGGAGTTGTATGCGGCATTAAATTGAACAGCATTATTCAGATTTATAACTTATACACGTTAACTCTTCAAAACTGTTGCTCTGCCATGACAGTACCTGTCCTTAGAAGAAGAATTTACACTAAAGTCTGCTCCAGCACCCCATGGCAACACTGTGTAGAGTATGTTTTGTGCCTTATATGCTGTGACAAAGTTACATCGCTCACATTATTAGTTAATGAAGCTGTCTACACTAGAAGTATCATTATAGCAAATTGCATTGCATTTTTCATTTAGCAGATGCCGCATTTTTATTTTCAACGTGCTGAAAAACTAATTTACGCAGTATATTTCTTCTCCAACTGAAATAAAATGATTTTGTTTACATATACCCAATGTTATAGTAGTATTATGGATATAATATTCTAGTTTAACTTTTTTAATTTGAGCAATTTTGTTGTGTTGTTAATATGTCTATATAGTGTTTATTAATTTTTGTTTTTTATTTAGTTGTAGTTATTTTAGTAGACCCTAATTGAAGTTATGCCAGGTACACACTGCAAGATTTTCAAAGTCATCTGATCGTTGTTCTTCTCACACTACATGACTGCCTGGGCTACAATTTTGTTGCTGTTGTGTGTATATTACATGACGGATTGTCGACAAAGGGCACACATTAAACAACATTTCCACATGAATTAAACTGATAGCAATTTATTAAATTATGTATATATTTAAATTAATTATGAAGCAGACTCTTGATGTTTCTGGTCACTGTCTTAAAAACTTATATAATCTTTTCTACTGAGTCAAATTAATGCCTTAAAGTTTTGCACAAAAATAAAGTTTTGCAAAACAAAAAAAAAGAATTGAGCAATAAAAAAAAATGTTTTGCAAACAAAAATAAAGAATTGCAAAGGAAAAATAAAGTATTGAGCACAAAAAAATAAGTTTTGCAAACAAAAATAATAAATTGCAAAATAAAATAAAGTAGTGCAAAAATAAAAATATAATCAATTATAAAAATCAATGTCAGCTGTAATCCTATTTTATCTTTCCCACATATTTTTCATGCTCAAACCTACTAAATCATTTGCAACGCTCATTTTATTCTGCGTTTCAGTCAAGCGTGTGCTCACGATACCGGTTTTCCTTTGCGCTGCACTTTTCTGTGCGGTTCTCTTTATGGCGCTGGTTTGACATGGGGGTGGAGTCAAGAAACGGGGGCACACCCCCGCGAAACACGTCATCGGCAGGAGACGCAGATCGGAACAGAACAGATCCAGCATAGAGACAGAGCGCATTTATTATAATCTGAAAATCACGCCCACCGGGGGAAAAACAATCCAACCGTCTCCATTGACTTTGTATTGCGTGAGGCTGCCGCCTTGTCTTTTCTGACACATTACAAAAAACAGAACAATGCCTAAAAGTTGCTGTGTGACAAGGTGTACAGCTAACAAGCTAAAAAACCCAGAAATAAGTTTTTATAAGCTGTCGACCCCAAAAAAACAATGTTTAAGGACACAAAAGTGGATACAGGCAGTGAGACAGAGCGCAACGAAGAAATGCATTGGAAGGAGTCGTAATCAGTGACAACATATGCTAAACAAACCAACAAAAACAAACCATTCATTATTTTTAACCATGTCAAAGAAATATTTAAACAATTACTTTCCCCTCCAATGCATTTCGTGGAGGCGTGCCCCCGTTTCTTGACTCCACCCCCACGTCAAACCAGCGCCATAAAGAGAACCGCACAGAAAAGTGCAGCGCAAAGGAAAACTGTTATCGTGAGCGCACGCTTGATCGAAACGCAGAATAAAATGAGCATTGCAAATGATTTTGTAGGTTTGAGCATGAAAAATATGTGGCAAAGATAAAATAGCATTACAGCGGTCATTGATTTTTGTAATTGATTATGTTTTTATTTTTGCATTACTTTATTTTATTTTGCAATTTATTATTTTTGTTTGCAAAACTTATTTTTTCCACTCAATACTTTATTTTTCCTTTGCAATTCTTTATTTTTGTTTGCAAAACATTTTTTTATTGCTCAATTCTTTTTTGTGTTATGCAAAACTTTATTTTTGTGCAAAACTTAAAGGCATTAACTTGACTCCATACATTTCTTTCTAACCATTAGTATAACTATGGAAGCTTGTTTCCGCCGCTAAATAAAAACTTGGATTTTTTTCTCAGAATTACGACATTTAAACTCACAATTGTAAGTTATAAAGCCAGAATTGTGAGATATAAATTTGCAATTCTGACTTTTCTGGCAATTGTGTGTTTTTATCATGCAATTCTGACTTTATACCTCGTAATTTCTCAGAATTGTGAGATATAAACTCACAATTGTGAGTTAAGTCAGAATTGCATGATATAAACTCGCAATTGTGTATTATAATGTCCAATTGTGAGGGGAAAAAAGGTTAACTTTATAACATGCATATATAAATTGTTTTGCTAATGTAGAATATTACATACAGTGATTACGCCAGTGTATTTCCATATTCTGAGATGTGGCGTCAGTCACTTCCAGTATAGACGCTCCATTGAGTTGCTAGCAGTTGCTACCAAAAAGGGAATCATTTTATTCAGAAGGAAATACATACAGAGAAATGCTCACTGCAGAGTTGTAAATCACTTGATTTAAAATAAACAGAAGCACTTTGAGGCAGCAGTCATAATTTATAATAAATCATTGTTTTGTGCAGGCGTGTGTGGGAGCGTGTGTATATTTTGGGTGTTTTCGTCTAGCATCATTTCGAAGCTCAAATGCAGGTGAGGTTAGCTCAGTGTTGTGTTTCTTTCTCTTTGTCTAAGCACTTGGCGGGGAAAGAAGATCTCTGGCCGGTCGTCTGTGTCTGTGGTAAAAAGGCAGCAATAAAAGTCATTCACAGGGGTGTCTCACGAGACCCCGGGCCAAAGCTAATCACAACTTCGACCCACTTCTGGATTCCAATGACTGAATCAATTGAGTTGAGGTCTCCCGACGGAGCACAACAAAGTCGGTGTGACTGCAACTTTAGCCTGCTGTGGCCCAGCGCCACAACACCGCGGTTGCCTGCCCCGTCTGTGATTGGCACAGAGGTGTGCTCTTGATACTATATACAGTCAATAACAAAAAGCCTGGAACAGCTATTGAGTTCAGTTATAGACCGTCTCTCCAGGGCTTTTTGTTTGGCTGGGAAAAGCAGTGTTGAAAAGAGAAAGGCATGTTGGGATGTATACAGTTGCTACAATTCACAATAGAGATGAATCGAGTTACGTGTGTGTATTATGAATAGAGGCTAATATTATTGGTTCTATCAGTAGTAACCATGGTTTACCCTCTACTTATGGTGTAATATTGTCACTTACAACATATTTTATTTGGTATTCTCGTATATAAATATTAATAATTTTGTACTGTGCTACTGTAAATACACTACAACTGTAAGATATATTTTTTTACGAAATGAATATTGTTATTCAGGAAAGATGCATTATGTTGTTCAAAAGTGGCATTAAAAACATTGTTACAAAAATAAAAGTAATTTTAAATAAATGCTGTTCTTTTGAACTTTCTGTTTATCAAAGAATCCTGAAAAAAGTATCAAATTTTTTACTAAAATATTAGGCAGTACAACAGTTTTCAACAATGATAATAATAAGAAATATTTCTTAAGCAGCAAATCAGCATAATTACAATGATTGAATAAATGATTGATTAAAAAAACAATGAAGATCAAGACTTGCGTATTTACATCAGAAATTGTTTGGATTATGAAAACGTTTTTTTTTTCTCTTTTTGTCAGGTTGTATGACTGGGGAGGGGCTAAAAAAAAGAGCAATTGGTGATGTCAATTTGGATGTGGATTAAATTATATTTTGATGAAAAATACTTTGTCTGCATAATCACATGCACAAATTAAAACTAAGACTATGTGTTAAGACAGTAAATGGGGTCAATTTCAATACCTATTTAATGTAAATTTACAATGCCAAATTATGATCCCACTTCTTTATTAATAAAAATTTTTAAAATTTAAATTTGGTTTGCCTTCTGGGACATCGCCTCACAAGCTTAAGCATTTTAAGCATAACGGATTGACATTTTGTTAATCATAATACGTCTTCCAACAGGAAAGCAAAGTCTGTCAGGCTTTGACTAGCAGTAGTTGTTTATATTACTGACGTTCTTGCGTTTCTGCCAGGTTGCAGGCTCTAAGGAAGGAGAAGTCACGTGACGCCGCTCGCTCGCGCCGGGGGAAGGAAAACTTCGAGTTTTACGAGCTGGCAAAGATGCTTCCGCTCCCTGGTGCCATCACCAGCCAGCTGGATAAGGCCTCCATCATCCGCCTCACCATCAGCTACCTTAAGATGAGGGACTTTGCCAACCAGGGAGACCCGCCATGGAACCTGCGCATCGAAGGACCGCCGCCCAACACCTCAGTCAAAGGTAAGACTCATTCTTCCCTGTACAAATCACATTTGAATTTTATTCTGCTCTTTTTGTTGCTGTTGTTGTTGTTTTTTCCGCCAGGTTATCTTCAATTTAATGTATATCATGTGTAGTATGCTGAATATTGAATACTAAAGACAATAATTTCAAATTTATTTTTGCACTTGTGTAAGAAAGTACTGGTTAATATAAGGTAACAACATGGGGTTTTAGGGTAGCTTTAGGGTTAGTACCTAGTTATTACACAGTTATTGTAATTACTATAATAAGCACATAGTATGTACATGGTGAACAGGACTGTAAAATAAAGTGCTACCAAACTTATGATTGAAGTAAACAAAGTGTACTATTATACAATTTGTATGTTTGCCATAACAGTTTAATATTACATATGTTAGCATGAGAAAATCAATATCAACTTTTGTGCACATTTTCTCAACTTATGCCATAACGAGATTAAAAAATAAACCTGGCTAACTTATAACTCATAACCAGAAGTTAATATTTCTGTTTTATTCATCAAACTTGCCTGCAAGGCTTCATTATAAGTGTAATTGTCAGTGTAAACACGTTGTAAACTGGTTTATACACACTGAGGGATGAGTTGAGATTATTGTTAGTGGTAAACAACCACATGCAGTGCACAAAATCAACAGCTCATCGGTTAGTACTCTTGGTTACCAGCAAGGACAAAAAGAAGGCTGTGAAACTATGGATGTGCATTAAAAAGTCCAGTGAGATGTGCACAGCGATCATAATTCGCTCCCTCCTGGCTGGAATTTGCTGCACTACAGGCTCAAGAAGAAAAATAGCTGTCGGTTATAAATAAACAAGACTGTGTCATGCCCTACAGAACCCTAATTAGTTACGAATGTCAGTACACTGAAGCAGCCTATAGATTTAACAGTAACTATGGATTCTTAGTTGGACTGTAACGATTAGGTAAGTAATGGGCCTGGTTAATCAACTAATGCTAATTGGTTGGTGATAAAGGATGCGGTCGGGATCAATGAAAACAAAAAAAGACGCGCTCAATACTTGCTCTTCTCGTTATATTTGATGGCCTTGGTTAAATGTAATATTTAAAAGAGATGATGCTCTTAGGATCATTTGGTATGGATTTTTTTTTCAGTGCCTGGGTTTCAAACAAAAAGACAAACTATTATTTCTGATATTTACAGTTTTATTATAATATTTTTGTAGTCATTTTTTTTTTAATTGAATTATTGCTTTTATTTTTTAATTTAATTTTATTTAATTTTATTCTATTCATTACAGCTACTTTGCACTTAAATGTACTGTACATTTGGAATGGCTGTAGTACCATGAACGTTGTTAGAGGCAAGAGTAAATTGTTGCAGTTTTCAGAGGCTTTGTTCTGTGTATTCCGGCCGGCACACAACAGATGGTATCATTGTTGTCTCGCTTTGAAGAGCCGCATGCATTTTAATGAGAAAATGTATATAGTGAATAATTCGGTGTCGGGCCGGTTCACAAGACTGGTGCCTTTTACACGTCCGACACCAACGTGCTCGACATGCAGTCCAGGAAATGATGTAAGCGAAGGAAATGAATAAAGTGCATCGCATCCCTATGTATTAATGAACGCTCAGCAAGGTGAATCCAACCCCTCTAGGACAATGAGAGGCGCTTTGTGTCCTTCCATCTCATTGACAGCAGCCGTTTGAATTGAATCAGTAGCGCGGCTCATTTTATTTGCACTACATTTCGAACAGAACCTGTTATCGATTCCCGTTTTGCTGCTCTGCATCGCTAGAGCTAATGGATACTCAGCCCCGCTCCCGATTCCTCCGAGCTCATGAATCTCTGTTTATTTTCCGATCGGAGCGAGGAGATGGGGCTGACCTACAGCGGCAGAGAGCTCTCTCATCATCCTCCACTGACTCCTGGTGGATTGTTGTTTAGAATAAAAGAGGTGCATGCGTTTTGATTGGCGTGCAGCTGACCGGGAGGCGCGCCGCACGCCGTAATGCAGAGCATGCTAATACGAGCATATGGTGACTTATTGCATCAGGCCCGGAGCACAGAGGGCAAGGCCCATTTCTCCTTCCGATTGTTTGCGCACATGAGTCAAGGTGAGCTGAAAGAAAATGATATTGTTTCCTGTGCCTGGAAGTAGCCGGTTCATTTGTCAGTGCAGACTTCCAGGCAATTTCCCAGTGACTTTACATGGAGATCTGAAGCCGCCGCTGATGCCATTATACAATATTTGCTGTGAAAAGAAGAAAAAAACCCAAGTTGACTTCTTGTAAGGCATTTCCACATAATAACTGATGATTGTAACCTTTTGGGAAATCTCGGAGCAGTATTGTTTGGCAAATCTCATGTGAATCGGAATGATTCTTTGCTCAGAGAAAAATCTACCTGCATTTTTCCGGTTCTTTTTTGTGTCTGTGTGAATAAAGAACAATTTGGAGCTGCCGTTTGTACGACGGAGAGTCGCCAAACACCATTAAAACAAAGCCGCCTTTTGTTGAATGCAAAACCAGGGCGACAAAGCGTTGAATTGGGGCCTTTATCTGTAATAAAAGCTGGCTGTATTACTGGCATCGCAACTGAAAGAATTTGACCTCCGTTTCTCAAGTGTTGATTTATTATCATAAGTCGCGCAAGCTAGCCGCCTCTCTCCTTTTGCGCCTGTTGACCTTTACCGTAATTGACCCATCAACTAATTTTTTTGGAGCGTTTTAACCGAAATTTGCTAGTCTCTGTCAGAAGCGTTTCACATCTGTTGAAGGACACTGCACAAACAAGCATGACCTTTCTGTTGTTTGGAGGATGGCGCGGGCCCCTGACCCCCCTCCACCACCTGTGCATTCATTATTCATGCATGCAGAGCAGCGAGCAGTCGCCAAAATGCCACACTTCACCAAGCGCACACACCCAAACTCTACAGCGCTGCCTCCACAATTGACACGTTTTGTGCCTGTAGTTAGCCGCTGAGTCGAGGACACATATGCCAGTTGTCCTTTTATGATCACCGGAAAGGAATTCCAAATGGGCTGAAATATTTGCAAAATAGCAGCTTTGAATGTTTTCCATGGGAATGTCAGAAACTCACTTTTCCATCTTAATCACCCAAGGCGTAAACATCTTGTGCCAACGCCTGCTCGGAGACTGATATTAACGAATTAATTGAGTGAAATGCGAATTTATTTTACATGCGGCACCAGTGCCCACGGGGAAATAAATCACAAACGAGATCTCTGGAATGTCTCAATTGTTTCTCTTAGACAGCGATGAGATTTAATGGAGAGCAAATGGAGGCTTGGGAGGTAAAAAAAAAGGAAAAAGACTCCAGGGATTTCGATAATGTCTCAAACTCTGATTTGCAGTTCAGTTCTCTTCAATTATATTCCAATCATATCCAAATTCATTTTCCACATTAGCTGCTGTATACTTTTACTATATGTTGATATAAAGTACACTACCGTTCATATGTTTGGAGTCGAAAAAGATTAATGTTTTTGAAAGAAATCTCTTATAATCACCAAGGCTGTGAAAACAGAAATATTGTGAAATATTATTTAAATTTAAAATAACTGTTTTCTATTTGAAAATATTTAAAAAATGTTATTTATTCCTGTGATGCAAAGCTGAATTTTCAGCATCATTACTCCAGTCTTCAGTGTCACATGAGCCTTCAGAAATCATTTTAATATGCTGATTTGCTGCTTATTTATTAACAATTATTATTGGTGCTAAAGTATCAATAATGGTTCTTATTAGCTATTTTGAAAAGTTTTTGCTGCTTAATATTTTTGTAGAAACCGTGATGCAGTTTTTTTTTGTCAAAAGAATAGCATTTATTTGAAATAGAATTCTTTTGTAACATTACAAATGTCTTTTCTGTCGCTTTCGATCAATTTCACGTGTCCTTACTGAATAAAAGTTTTTTTGTGTCTAATGTATTGAATTCTAGGAGAAACATCTGATGATACTTAAATTCGACTGAAATCTTGTGAACAGTGCAGTTTTCCTCTGTTGTGGGTTTATTTTGTCGTGGAGTCATCGTTGTGCCGTTCTACTGTAAACATCCTGTTTGTATTGGCGGTTTTCTCATCAGTGGGGTTATAATCTATTCAGCAGTCAGTGGAAGCGAGTGGAACAAACTGACAGAAACACACAGTGCTTTGTTGTGTGTGATTAATACCTGAGATGCGGCGGCCCGCTGTCTTTATTAGAGGCAGCGCTGGAAGCCGCCGCGTGTTCACTGGTTATCAGCGTTTGATCTCTGGTGACTGCAGCATTGCATAGATGTGTCACTCAGCTGAATACAACGAAACCTCCTGCTTTTCAAGCCACTTGTTTTTATTGAAGGAAAAGAAGCTTTCGTAATCACCTCTTTTCTTTGTTTGCATGGTTTTGGTTCGTCTTCTGGGACATTGTCCTTCGGCACCTCCATAAACTCAAGCGTTTTATCAAACATAATCGCTTCTCTTGAAGTTTAGTCAGTCATAAAAAAGTTTATTTATTTATTTATTTTTGGACATAACAACATGCTTTTTAGGAGTAGCAGCCAAATGTCTGTGTACTTGTCCCAATTAGCATAATTTCATCAATAAACAACCCCCCCCCCTCCCCTTTGCACTACATCTTTGATGTCTTGCTCTCTTCATGCCTGACATTTATCTACACACGTGAGCTCCACGCTGCTTCACTCTGCTGTTCTTGAGCTCAGCTAACCAGTGTTGATGAAGCTACTTTAAAACTATTGCTTCATGCATGCATTTAGCAGATGCTTTTATCCAAAGCTAATTGGTGACTGTATATATTTTATTAGTATATGCATTTCCTGGAAAGAAAATGCATGATTTTCTGTACTTGTAGAAACTAAAAGCTAATCATAATTTAAACTTGTTTACCATTTACTGAATACTTCCTACTATTTAAGTGTAGTAAGTGAAACAGTAGACATTATTCCATGATTGCACATTGTTGTGTAGCATGACCATATGTTCCATATGAATGCCATCCAGTTATCTTAGTGAAAATATTTTTTGAACACTTCATTCATTCATTCATTCATTCATTCATTCATTCATTCATTCATTCATTCATTCATTCATTCATTCATTCATTCATTCATTCGGCAGTCAAAAGTATGATTAAATGTAAAGTTAAAGGGATGTGGCTGCAATTTCTTCTGCTTCATTCACCAGAAAAGGTCAAGTTATGCGCCATTACGTTTGGGATTGTGTGCACCATGCTGTGTTATATACCACACATTTTAGCAAATTTACATTAGTTGATCATCCCATTATTCCATGCTTAGAAAAAATATACAATATGTATACTCTTTGTATTATAAATGTTATATACTGCACCATATACTTTACACTGATGAGTCAAAACATTATGACCACCTTGTCTAATATGCCGTTGGTCCCCTGCGTGCTGCCAAAACAGTGTCTGGCCGCCGAGACATGGACTCTATAAACCCCTGAAGGTGTCCTGTGGTGTCTGGCACCAGGACATTAGCAGCAGATCCTTCAAGTCCTGTATGTTGTGAGGTGGAGCTGCCGTGGATCAAACTTGTTGGTTCAGAACATCCTACAGATGCTCAATTTTATTGAGTTCTGGGGAATTTGAAGGCCAGGGCAACACCATGAACTCTTCATAATGTTCCTTAAACCATTCCTAAACAATGTGTGTAGTGTAGCGGTGAGCATTATCCTGCTGAAAGAGGCCACTTCCACCAGGAAGCACCATTGTCATGAAGAGGTGAACTTGGTCTGCAACAATGTTTAGGTAGGTAGCACATATGAATTGCCGGACCCAGGGTTTCCCAGCAGAACAGTTCCTAGGGCATCACACCCTTGGCTTGTCGTTGTCCCACAGTACATCCTTACCCAGGTGATCGGCGCAGAAAATAGGACCTTCTTCCACTGCTCCAAGATCTAGTTCCGATGCTCATGTACCCATTGTAGGTGCTTTCGATGGTGGACAGGGGTCATCTTAGGCACTCTGATCGGTCTGAACTTGAAGTCCGTTAGCATCCGACTGTGTTTTGTGACACATGCCTCCCATAACCAACATTCAAATTTGACTGGTACCACAGTAGACCTTCTATTGGCTTTGACCAAACAGGATAGCTTTCGTTGCCCTTGTGCATTAATGAGCCTTGGGTACCCAACACCCTGACACCAGTTTGTGGTTTGTCCCTCCTCGGACAACTGTTGGTAAATTCTCACCAATGTTGACCGGCAACAAACCACAATCCTTGTCATTTCAGAAAAACTCTAACCCAGTCACCTTGCCATAACAATTTGGCCCTTTGCTCAGATCTTTATTCCTGCCCATTTCACCTGCATCACACACGTTGGTTACGAGACCTGAGTTTTTGCTTATCATCTAATCTACCCAGACCTTAATATGTGGGCTTTTTAGGAGATGATCAACAATATGCAATTCACCTGTGAATGATCATAATGTTTTGGCTTAACATTATATACTAAATAGTAAAAGTAGTTGTGGCGACCAGGGCGGGCGAGAGCCGTGAGGGAACGGCGTGAGGCCGGTGGCGCGAGTGTTAATGAGCTTCACCTGGGAGGCGCACCGGCCTTGAGTCCCTCACGGAGGAGCTCCGGGAGCATAAAAGGAGGAGCGACTACCGTGGAGGACGAGAGAGGACCAGGCCTGGACTTTATTTTATGTTTTATTATGTTTGTGTGGTACCCTCGCGGACGTCTGCCGGCATTACTTTCGTTTTGTTCTTTGTTTATTTTGGAATTAAAGTTACGTTGAATGTTCGCCGGTTCCCGCCTCCTTCTTCCCACATCTACTAACCTTGTTACATTGGTGCCGAAACCCGGGAGGAAGGAGGGACATGCTGTCGGAGAGCCCTCGCTGCTGAGGGGGATCGCGGTGCTGCGGAGTTCGGGCAGCGCGGGAGTAAAGACCGCGAGAGGCTGCCCCAGGCGGTGGTACTGGAGCCTAGTGAAAGGTGGGACGGAGAGCTCGAGGCCGTGCCCCTGGGACGAGGTGGGGTGGCTGCTGTCCAAGAGGGAGCGGAGGAGTCGCCGCCGTTCGCCGTGGGCCGGAGCCTGCTGCCGTCCGCCATAAAGGGGAGGAGCAGGGAACGGGGGACTCGCTGCCGGCTGCCCTCAGTCGGAGGAGCCATCGCCGGCCGCCAGGAGGCGGTCGAGGATCGGGCCGTCCACCGAGCGTCCAGTGCCACCGCATGGCACCGCGAAGAAGAGCCTCTCGGCAGGCTGAGGACCAAGCGGCAGTGTGTCGGGGAACCGGACCAAGAATTTTTTTTTTTTTTTTCCTCTCTCCCCTCTCTCGTCCTGTCGCTCCCCTTGCTTCCGTCTCCTTTCTCTCGTCTCGTCTGTCCTTACCCCCAGGTGCTGTGGCCACCGAGACAGGCCCCGTGGGGGAGTAGAGCGCAGTCTCGGGAGTACCCCCCGGCCTGCGAGGGGCGATGGGGGTATGTGGCGACCAGGGCGGGCGAGAGCCGTGAGGGAACGGCGCGAGGCCGGTGGCGCGAGTGTTAATGAGCTTCACCTGGGAGGCACACCGGCCTTGAGTCCCTCACGGAGGAGCTCCGGGAGCATAAAAGGAGGAGCGACTACCGTGGAGAACGAGAGAGGACCAGGCCTGGACTTTATTTTATGTTTTATTATGTTTGTGTGGCCGGCAGACGTCCGCGAGGGTCTGCCAGCATTACTTTCGTTTTGTTGTTCGTTTATTTTTGAATTAAAGTTACGTTGAATGTTCGCCGGTTCCCGCCTCCTTCTTCCCACATCTACTAACCTTGTTACAGTAGTATGTTAGTATTCTATTCAAACACAGCAATGTAACATTTTGCCACTGTGATTTCTTGGAAAAGGTTTTGAACTGTTGTACGCTACTGAAAAATGTAGCTTTGTTTGTAGCGTCCCTTTTAGTCAGTTACTACTCAGCACTGCAACTACCAACCACTACTAATTTATTAGCACATCAAACCATCATACAGTCAACAGTGTGATTTCATTAAGGGCTTTGACCAGCTCACAGTCACTTTAACATCCTCATGTGAAGGGGGTCTTTGGCGGAGCAGGTTGGCAGAGAGCAGGGCATTGATTAAAGCGCTCCACCCGGGTGACCAGCGTGCCACACTCATTGTTAATGGTAATGAGGGAATTAATGCTGTTTGCATCACAATAGACCCTCACAACACTGAAAAAGTGCTTTTTTCCCCTCCCTGGCATTCTGGGCTTGGTGGAAAATGGCAGGCTTAAAGGTGTTGTGCTGCTCTGAGCTGTGCATCATGGGTAAAAATCAGCCCTCCCTGATATCCTTCACTCTATAAATGGATGGTAATTTGCCCAGCTGTGAGTGTGAGATGTTCCATTCCCCAGTCGTGGTGTAAGAAAAATTGAATGACAGTGAGCAAAACAGCAGTAATTATAAAACTAATTACTAAATGCTGATGATGCCCATAGGCTTTGCATAACTAAATTTAGAAGAGGAAATTGCTTTTGGCTGCATTGAGGCTGTGGGCATGTTCATGTTATTTCCTTTATTTTCCGATGCACACCAAAGAAAGTCGTAATTGCCATGGAAACAATTACTCGTACACCTTTATTTTTGTTTTTGTTTTTTTTTTCTGTTCGTGAGGCGAAAACAGCTTGAGGGAGCGTTGTTGTCAAACAATGTGTTTTAATAACGGCAAAAAAACTGTACGTACTTTGTCTTGCCGTGAATTGATTAACATTAAATCAAACGAAGGGAAAGAAATGCAGTTAATTGCTAGAATGAGGCCGTTATTTCCTTATTAAATCATATTCCCCTTGTGCGAGATTCTCTATGCAAGGTGCAAATCCCGCTCGCTGTTTGGGCTGAGGCTTAATCGTGAGTCTGCTATATATTTGAGCGTAACTATGCTCTTTAATGGTCTATCCCTCTTCTGAATGGAGACAACAAAGCCAATGTTGGCAGCGCCAGCGTGAGACAGCCCTCCAGGGTGCCTTAAGTTTCCCAATGGCTTCACTCGGGAGCGCATTCGTGCGCTGGTGTGTATTTGTATATGCCCGTTTGTGCGTGGGTCGGCCTTTGTGTGTGTTTACTTTCAGAAAGGGCTGTATTTTCTCAGTAACAACACTGCAGATTTCCTTGGCAGAAAAAGAATATGATTATTGTTTTTCCGCTAAAAATAGAGGTGTTTTGTGTTGACGAATAGGCCAAGTGCTTAAACTCTCATTGGGTTCTAGTAATTAGTCAGTTTGCAAATAGGCCAATAATGGAGAAATGAATCCAAGCGACAGTCGGAATGAATATGGAAAGCCTCGTTTTCCAGCGCCGTGATTGAACCTGTAGTTGGCTGTGGCTAATATCTTCACAAAGTATTACAAATTACCTCTGCATTACCTCACAGAGCACTAGCAGCTGTTTTTTTTTTTTTTTTTTTTCTCTGTAGGATCCAAGGATGCAAGTTTTAGAAGAGCCTAAATGCTAGTTTTAACTTAAAAAATTATGCTCGGATAAATGGTGCTGTTTGTTCAAAGGCATAATCATGTTCACAAAAAAGATTTAGTTAGATTTAAACTGATCGCGTTTTGCCTGCATATCATTTAATCAAATTTTTTTTTTCCAAAGGAATTGTGTTCTCCATACCTGAGCATCTCGAATACCACAGGCCGCTGACAGTCTTTTCTGAGTGGTGCTCTTTTGAAGTGGAACGTCTGAAAGCACAGCGTGAGCCTCAAATAAAGTGAAGGGCATTTACTATTACAAGTAATGTCCTTAATAATCTTGTTAGTGTAGACTCTCTCAGTACGAGACAAATGGAACATTATTGGCTTATGGGCTGTAGTAAATAATTTAGTTTCTAATATTCAGGCTGCTTTGACAGTAAATTAGAATGACATGAAAAGAGGTTGTTGAATAAAGAAAGTATCCAATCAAATTTAATTGGCTCGACTAAAGCAGCCATAATATATTTCATAATTAAACCAAGTTGTCACAGAGCTTTATAGCATTGCACGAATCAAAACGTCAAAAATAATTCCTTGATATCCTGCTTTTAAAATGTCACAGCATTCTTCGATTTCTCTTGTTTTTAAAGCGCAATAGAACATGGGAACTTAAGACTCTAGTGGAAGTTTAGCAAGCAACTACATGGCAACATGCTAAAAAACACTTAGAAGACTTTAAAAACTGCATAGCAACGCCTTAGCAACCGTCCTAACATCAGTCTTTCCAGGTTTGCTTTAAAATGTAATTGTCTCCCCTTTACACTTCTAATCACTATTACTGGACTGTTTCTAAAGCAGGTAAATATAATATTTAATGTCTGTCACAATCACGGAAATCACTCGAATTATTATCACTCAATGTTCCAGTTAATTAACATTTTTGATTAAGGCAACATGTTACATAATACAGATGTATTACACTGATATTTAACATGTCCGTAATAATGCTGCAGAAATGATCGGGGGTTATTCAAGGTCTGTGGTAGTAATTTATTAATGCTTTTACACTTTTAAATGTCCTTTTAATGTCCGATGGTTGAAGGGTGAGTAGAATAATGTCATCTCATTGTACCCAATTTTTGAAAGTGCTTATTGCGTACCTTACGCTGATTGTTTCACAGTTTAACGGAAGTGACTCCCATTTGCGAAAAGTGTCATGGGGCGTAGGAAAAAAAGTGGATATACAGTACAGTGTGTGTGTCTGAAAAAATTTGCACAAAAAGACCAACGGCATTTATTAAGAAAGTAAATATTAAATGTATTAATTTTCATTTAAAATTCTTTTTTAAATTCTTTCTATGTGATTGATAATCATAGTACATAGTGCTTTAGTGTTTGTCTGCAGTGAAGTGTAAAGGTGATAAAGATTTTAGAGGAAGGTCGTGGAGGTGTCTGGCCACAACAGTGTTTGTCTCTCACAGGACACAAATGACTCACCCAAATCATCCAATTTAATCACACCATTTTCTGCCCCTCAATAGCCCTCGCTCGGCTTAATCACTCCGTTTACTTGCTGTCACAAAGAGCTTCATATCGAAACCAATGGATTTCTACCATTTAAAGGCGAGCTGGGAGCGAGCCACGGGTGGAGGGGTCGAAAGACTTGGGCACTGGCTGAAAAACCAACCGATTCATGCGTGAAACATTTAGCTATTGCTATCTCAACGCATGACTAACAGTTTTCGCTCACCCATATTATTCATTAATATCTATAATAAACCACTTGATAGTGGTCCTGACAGTCTAGGATTTTTCGCTCTCATCTCCACATTCACACATCACTGTTGTGATGCTGAATTTGCTTTAACATTGGGGTTGGCTAAGTAAAAAACTGGCTAAGAAGGTGAAAGGGTCAGCAGCAGAGTTGATCATCTAGATTACAACCCTCATTCTGCTAAAATGTCTCATGAAAATCACATGCAATATTCATATAATGTTTTTTTTAGCAGATTTTTTTTTTTAGAATTGGAAATTGGATTCCTTTCAATTCATTAGATAAATTGGCCACACCCCACAGCAAGTTGCACTGGAATTTTAATTGTAAGGCTTCAGTTTATTTCAGTTAATTTAATAACTGAATTGAAATGAATTGAATTGAATTTAAATAAAAATCAAGCATTCTGTGAAAAACCTTTAGAAAAAAAATCTGAATTTTAAAATGCAATTTATTCCAGTGATGTAAAGCTGAATTTTCAGCATCATTACTCTTCAGTGTCACATGGTCCTTCAGAAATCATTCTAATGTGATGGTTTGCTGCGCAAGAAACATTTCTTATTATTGGCAATGTTGTTTTTTTGGGGAAAACCATGATACATTCATTTTTCAGAAATTCTCTGATGCATAGATTTTGGTCACCCTCACCCTAACAGAACAAGGTTTACCATCTTAACATGACCAGCATACTCTCCTCAGGTCTGTATCCCAGCATTCCTGTGTCCTGTGCGTGTCATGTACTACACTTGGAATGCCTCAACCCTGTTTCGCCTGTGGGCTTGTATTAGGTCAATCTGGGGACCCACTAAGGAGTCCAGACGCGCAACCCAGCTGCAGGCTAGCTCAGATTCATTCTCCAATGTGTGTCCATCACCAAGCCTGGCGGTCACCACCGCTGGGACCGGAGCCTAGTCAATCAACAGATCGCCGAAGGCCTTCGACAGCACCGCATCCCCCCCCCCCCCCTCCCCACTCAATCACACTATCTGTCTTCACACGGTGGCCGCCACTAATGAGAATGTATATGTACGCATGAATAAAACATGAAATTCATTGTTTTTTGGTAGCAGACGCTCTCACCACGAGTAGCTTCTTGATGGGAGCCCACATTTGAAGTCCCTCGCTGAATCGCGAGCAGCGTTTGATTGAATTTGTTGCTTGCTTTAAGTAATTAGAAATAACACTGACTTCTCGTTCCAACGTCCTTGCTCTGAAAATCTCTGTTGGACAGAAGCTCCGAGAAAATTACTTCATTTACCTTTTATCAGTTCTCCATGACCCAAGATTCGTTTATTCGTTCTTTTTTTTTTTTGAATACTTACATTTTCTGTCAGATAATAGCATGAGCAGCCAGTGAAAATCGACTGGAATTCCTGAGTTTCCTGTGGCCTGGTAATGAAATATAGATTTGAAGAGACTTTATGTGGCACCGCATAAGTATAATAAACTCAGGCCCACTTGTGTGTTTGTTTAGAGTCTATTGAATCACAGGCTCACTAACATGATTTGTTCAATAGGAAAGTTATCTAGGACTTTTTTAATATGCATCCTTTTGAGAAATTAAAGGTTTAGTTCACGCTAAAATGAAAATTACCCCATGATTTACTCACCCTCAAGCCATCCTAGGTGTATATGACTTTCTTCTTTCAGATGAATACAATCGGTGTTATATTAATAATCACCCTGATGCTTCTAAGCTTTATAATGGCAGTGCACAGAAACCACCTGTTTGAAACTCAAAAAAGTACTTCCGTCCATTATAAACATACTCCACATGGCTCCAAGAGGTTAATAAAGGCCTTCTGAAGCAAAGCGATGCGTTTGTGTAAGAAAAATATTTATATTTTAACATGTTATAGAGTAAAATAACTACCTTCTTCCTATAGGGAAGGCGTAGGACGTAGTTTTGAACTGCGAGAGGCATTACAGTTTCTTCTTAAGTTGAACACGGAAGGCGCTCTGGCGGAAGCTAGTTATTTTACTTTATAATGTGTTAAATATGGATACTTTTCTTAGACAAATGCATCGCTTCGCTTCAGAAGGTCTTTATTAACCCTCTGGAGCCATGTAAAGTACACTGTAAAAAAAATAGTTTCATGATTTGTTTATCATGTTTTCTTTTGTCAGATCAACTTGGATAATTAATGTGGTTCAGATAACGTAATATTTTAAATTCTGTTGGTTAAATCAATCGCCTTCATTGTATTACCTCAAATTTTTAATTTCAATGAACTCAATATTAAGGCAACCAGGTAACTTACTTTTTTAAGTTAAACCAACAATTCTTTACAGTGTACATTTATAATGGATGGATGCTTTTTTTGAATTTCAAACGAGTGGTTTCTGTGCACTGCCATTATAAAGCTTAGGAGCATCATGATGATTATTAATGTAACTCCGATTGTGTTCGTCTGAAAGAAGAAAGTCATATACACATAGGATGGCCTAGGATAGACATCATATTTTTTGCTTTTTCTTATTTTTTGAGGGTTATTACTTTTCTCCCACCACCCATACATTCATAAAAATATGTGATTTGATCAGATTAAATAAAGGCACACTCATATTACTGGTTAATATTATTGTTACCTTGCCACCAACCGTGGTCACATCAGTCGAAAAGAATCTAACCAATGGCATGGGTTTGGGGTGGGGCCAACTACTTGTCAACCAATAGCAGATGGGGTTTGTGTTCAGGAATCCAGTTTGAAAAGTTCTTATTTTTTTTCATGTTTAAGTAAGTAAAAAATGCAAACTCACTTATTTGTTCCATGATTTATGTAGGGGCTTTAGAATAAAAAATGTTGAAAAACAGAGCTTTAAATAGACTCAAGGAGAGGGGAAGATTGCAGTAAAATCTAAACTAACAAAAAACAATATGTGTTTTCTTGTGTTGTAAACCAATGTAAGGCTTGATTTGAGAGTCAAATCAAGCCTTACATTGGTTTACAACACAAGATAACACTTATTGTTTTTTTGTTAGTTTAGTTTAGATTTTTAGCTGTAGTAGAGCCACGGCACTGTATGTCCAGCTGATAGATTTAGAGGACAGCAGTGCGGCGTGTCAGCAGTATTACACATCCAGTCGTTCATTTACTATCAGCTCTTAAGCTGCCAAGCCAATTACAGCTGAAGGAAACTGTGTGTGCCGGCGAGATGCCGTGTGTAAATCCTCAGGCTGGATTCACATTGTTTTGAGCAGGTCAGAGGAGCATGTTCAGCTGATTAATAATGCTTCTCTTTTCTTCCTTTCTGTTTTGTTTGGACGTCATCCCAACAAGATGCATCTTAGCAGAGACTGTAAGCGTTAATTGTGAGGATGAGAGCGAGGGACCCCCGTGTTCGTCTTAACGGAGACGAGATCAGCGCTTCCCGCGTCGTCCATGTGTCGTGGCAGCTTGCCGCCTCAGACAGTGTTGTAAAAGAGCTGATGTCATTAAATGATATCAACTTCAAGGAAGCACTGATCTCGTCTTTCTGTCCCGTTCCCTCTCTCTCTCTCTCTCTCTCTCTCTCTCTCTTTCTTTCTTTTTTTAAAGGATTCAAATTATGCAGATCCTTTAATTAAACTCTGCCATAGTGAGTTTTTTCTCTCTCTGTGTTTGTTGATTTGAATTTGCATTGCATGAATGTGAGGTTGCCGCTGTGTCTGCGGGGTCTGTGTAATATAAACCACTTCCTCTGTGTGTATCATCTGACTACTTCATTCACAGTTCCACTAGTGCTTAGAAATGGGCTTGTTTCTGAGAATGTCTCAAATGAAAACATTTGCTTTTTCAGTCGTTATGAAGCGAGAAAATTTAGAAATGTTGTCTTGAGGCGTCATTACATTACATTATTCATTAAATGATTCTAACTTTATCAAAACTATTCAAGATGGTGGTATATTTGCAGTTTATTTGATTATTTATTATCTTATTTTACTTTTTGATGGAGCATTTCATTGCATCACACCAATACTCACTGGAAAAAGTTATTAATGTACTAATTTTAGGTGTGATTATAAATGTGTACATTTTCTTAGATTATAGTGAATTGTTTACATCTAGTTTATGTCCGAACATGTCCCTTTTTTTAATTGTTTTGACAAATGCATTGTGGGTAGGTGCTGGCATTTTCTTTGTGTGCTGCCTCTTGTGGTGGCTTACGGACTTAAGGATGATGGTAGTAGAATCAGGTAATGATTACCCACCGTGTCGAAGTGGGCGAGTTGTGTTGTGGCACAGGGCCGGAGGAGGGGCTACATTAGCATTTAAAACCTCAACAAGCGGCGAGAATAACACCCCGCAATTCAAAACGCTCAGTGATTTCTCCTCCGTGGACGGAGCCATTCCTAGAAGCCAAAGGAGGCGAGAAAGTCCTTAATTGACAATTTCTTGAAAATTGCTAAGGGGGGAAAACAAAAGACTAGCCTTGGGTTGCCAGAGTGTAATAAAGCATTTCTCATCACTGTCTATGTGATTGAGCCTATACAAAATCGATTTATTTCCCGGGTAACTCACAATAATTGAAATACAGACAACGTTTGGTTCCAATTTACCAGCAATAAAGTTGTAATGGGGTTTTCTCTGCAATTTTAGACCTAATACACTCATTCTAAAGAGCAGTATTTTTGCCAGTCGAACAAATAGCATCACTGAGGCTTACAACCAGTAATAGGCCCACATTGATGCACACATTAAACTTGTTAAATCAATTCGGTAGACACTTTCTAAAATGGACTGTCGTTTCTCTCTCTCTCGTGCAGTCGGCTCATGGTCTCTACACATATCAATCACTGGCGGTCGTCCCGGATGATTCAGCCCTTTTAGTCAGTCATTATTTATGCTTCAAAGTCACAGAGGGGGAGAAAATAAACCTGACTTGAGAATGTATTTATAGAATGGGGGATATTCAGGACGTAGCAGTGTTCTGGCACAGGAAGAAGCTGGACGGGGTGCAAATTTAGATTTTGTTCTTATGGATTTTACTGTTTAACCGTTTCTGGATTGACTTCCAGGAGTGGTTCATCCAAGTTGATGGATCTAGCGAAGATATTTTATGAGCAGCAAAGACTTTTTATGACTGTTTATTTAAAACTTGCTGTAGAAAATGTCAGTAGATGTTAGTATAATTATAATGGTATACTAAAACCGGTTTAAGGTGGATTGTTACCATGCAGGTTTCCAGGTTTTTTCAACTGCTTACACCCATTTTCAAAACTTTACATACAAATCCACAAATTGCATACACAAAATGCAAAATGCCTCATAACTCTTGTAAAAATATCACAAACACATCTCAAATGCAAACATTTCTTACATTGCAAACACCTTTGCCATAATATTCTACACTGTAAAAAAAATCCCAGTAAAATTTACGGTAAAAAACCGGCAGCTGTGGTTGCCAGAACTTTACCGTAAAAAATACAGTAGCAACGTAAAAAAAAATCTGTTAAATTTATGGTAAAATAATGTATTTCATTAACTGATATAATGTTAATTTACCAACCTAATGAAGTACTAATATCTGTTTTGTACCTTTATAATACACTGACAGTCACCAAACACAGTGGTGATAAGAGTCACATGATGAATCAAAGTTCATCACAAGCAGATTTTCCACAAGCTGAGAAGGACAACACTAACATATAGAAGGTGCACACAGTGTCATTCACACACACACTAAACACCATCATGGTTACATGCATGAAATTTTAAAAATGCAATAAACATTAATTTAACAACATTAGATGTAACATAAAACCCTAATGTACATAACTGATTAGAAAAAAATGAGAAAAACTAAGAAGAAACAGTTATTTCAACGAAAATATATCAAATGTGAAGTGTCACGCAGGGAATTGTGGGAATGTCAGTTTATGTTTTTTCATTGTAAATTTTACAATGAATTGTTATTTTTCACTTCCAAAAACTGTGAATTTAACGGTATTATACTGTAAAATACATTAAATGTACCATTAGATCTATTACAGTTATTCACCGTATATAGTACGGAAACTTTCTGTAAACCAATTGACAGTTTTTCACCGCAGCATTTTTACAGTCTTTTACTGTTAAAATCATGGTCATTTTTTACAGTGTATTTTGGATAGTTATTCAAAACCTAAAGCTCTTCTTTCATGAGCTCCTATGTACATTTCTGTACAAGATTGAAAGTAATTGGCAGAGACATGTTGAAAAATTCACAGTAAACATGAAAGCAAGATTTAAACCAAACTATTTACTGTAAGCATTTGTGGTTGTGAATACAGTATTACACAGTATGAAAGAAAAGAAATATATCAAACGTGTAGTTGGACAGAAACAATGGTTGTGTTTGAAAAAGGAAATCAAGATACTTACTGTTAGATTTTTGTGTGTTACATAGAGAATTGTGTGTTGTGTTTCACAAAAAGTGTTTTATGAAATTGAAAACTGAATCAAAGGCAGAGAATTAATGTATGGTTTGGCAGATTTGGTGTGTGGTTCGGGTGTTTGAATGTCAGCTTTCAGAAATTGTGTGACAAGTAAGGATTTTGTGTGTAAGCAGTTGAAAAAAACTGTAACTGATCAGGATGAGAGACTAGTTAGTCCAGCTTAAATGAGCTTGGCCAGTTTAAACCAACTAAGAATTGCAAACCAACTTAGCCAGGAAAGTACTGATATGTTTTTAATGAAACTACTGGAATATGTTGTTTTAGACATCTCTCACTGAAAACGCAGTAGTAAAAACTAACACTGCGTCTAAATATAGTATAGTAATTACTACATTTGGTTTGAAACTTCACAACTATTAAAAAACTGTGTTCTATACAGTATGAATGTGTATAGTATGACTGAAATTCTGACATACTTCATCTCCTGTTAGTTGTGTCTCTTCACTGCCATTCATAAATTCTCTCCCGTGGCCTTATGGGATAGTGAAGTGTATCAGATGCACACTTCAGAATCTCGCCTACTATATAGTATGGAAGTAGGATTATTCAGACGCAGAGTAAGTGTAGCACTGGACCGTTTTCTGCTATATTATCATATCTGTGTTGCGTACAGTGAGTATCTGGTGTGAGTGTGTGTGCTGGAGGGCGAAACAGATCGCCACTGTTGTAGCGTCAGTGTAGCGGCTGCTATTGTGCTGGTACACAGGTACAGTAATTAAACTGTCTCACCGCCGAATCCCCTCTGCCTGCCAGCTGCTGATGTATTATAGAGACATTCAGCTAATCGATTAAAAGTACTCAGACAGGGGAGATGTTTGACAGCCCTGCGCTAAGATGAAATTAGTGTGAGGAGCGCGTGTGTGTGAGGCCACAAGTGACCGCGGCCCTGTGGGAGCAGAGCTGGGTAACACGGACAGTGTATGTGCTGATACGCGTGTAATTAGGAGCACCGCGTTTCGACAAGATTTCCAAATGATCCCAAATGCATAAGGAAAAGCGCAGGGGTAAAAAACAAGGGGGCTGAGGAGGAATCCGGGGGTGAGGGATGCAGCGGAGGGGGCGATGAGCTTTCGAACAAACTTGGCCTCCATCCAGCGTGGCTGAAAATTACATGAAATTATTCAGCTGCCGGGGAATGTGAAATCACACTAATTGGCTTTTGAAGTAGCCCGTGTGTGCGGCTGGAAAGGCCAAGGCCGGCCGCGGCGCACCCGCTCGGGAGCTCCGCACAGCCTCAATCGATTTCACAGCTGATATTTCTTCGAATCAACACTTATTTTACATTGCACGCGGGGGCCCCTTTTAAATGTAAATCTGGTGTAAACTGCACTTGTTGGTCCTAGCGCAAACAAGATGGGAGGGTGTGTGCAAACATGGAAATAAGCTGAATTTATTTACTTCAAAAGGCGGCGCCGGCCATTCGCTTTCGAGAGGGAACCTGGTAAACATTTGCAGTTTGTCTTCTTCCAACCGTTCGACCTAACAAATCTCTAAAATGCAATGTGTTTTATTAGCTGCCAGCGTCCAAGAGCAGAACATGGATTTTACAGTGAGTAAAAAGAGGGTTGTATGCATGATGGACCCCTGTGGATCAATCTCACCAAACCTGTCTGTATTTCATCCCCAAATCATAAGAAAGAAATGAGGTAATAAATGCGTATTTCTTGGACCATTTCTTTGCAGTGTGACATCATTTAAATGATAATTGAGAACATTTCCCCTCCAAATAGATCACTGTAAAGCACGAAACAAATCTTGCTCTCATTACTGTAATGCAAAAACCTAATTATTTTTATTTTATAAATGATTAAGTATCTTATTTAAATTATCATAATGTGTTATTTAAATAATAATAATAAATTATAAATAAAATAATTATTCATTATTTTTATTGAAACATTTATTTAAATATTATTTAATACAATATTTAAATGTATTATGCAAATTGCAAAGCATCATGGTTTATTGTACAGTCTTTAATTTATTCCAAAATTAAATTGTGAAAAAAACATGGCATTACAGTATTTTTTATTTTATTGTTTATATCTATATTTTTATACTATAATGGTAATAAGTATATTCATTGAAGTTTTTGAGAAATACAAAGAAAATTAAAAAAAAGGAAAATGTGCTTAATGAATTAATGATTGAAAAAAAATATGAAAATTATATATATATATATATATATATATATTATATGTAGGGAGCCCTTACTTGAACATTATGCTACTATAATATTAAAGGTTAACGACTGAGTCCAAACTATTAGCCTAAATTCAATCGCTCTTTGTTTTTAGATATAATAATCAACACTCAAATAACAAATTGTATGCAAACCTGTAAGCTGCACATAAGGCACTTTTTGCATCAACTTCAAAAAAAAAAAAGGGGGGGGGGGGTATTCTGTGTTCGGGCCGATTACCGAGCTTGGAGCCCTCTCCCCAGACAGCACGCCAGATATGTTTACCAATTTATTTACCTGACTTATTTGTAAGTGTGAACTCGTGAAACATACATTAAATAATAAAGACATCACTAACAGGTTAAGTAAAATATATTGGCTAATACAGTGCATATATTAAGTGAAAAAGTTCATTTCTCTGGTGAACTAACAAGCTGTGGACACTGAATGGCTTTTCTGAGGTAAATGCTACATGACATATTATTTACAAGCTGTTTTACTGTGATGTCTTTCCGCAGTTAAAGGTGCAAAAAAGGATCTTTTCGTCGACTGAGAAACCAAAGACTGTTAGTGAGTTTTTGAAATGAGCACATGCGTAAGAACAACCCCCCTCCTTCACAGCTCATTTCAAGGGAACGCCTCCCAAAACTCGTGCACGAGTATTGGAACACAAGTGTTTACCACCGGCATTCGCTGTGCTAGTGGATTCATTATGTCGGACTCACCGCAGGTAACTCATAATCTGCAGTTGTTACTCCTGTCTCCTGACAAAAACACTGCATGCGGCGCCTGTGGAGTGTGGAAAGTTACTGGAGAGCGCAGCCGCACACGTCTCTCACAAGGAACGTCATGGCAGTGATTGACAAGCCAGAGGGACAATCCGCGCACGTCTCTCACAAGGAACGTCACGGCAGTGATGGACAAGCCAGAGGGCCAATCGTTTACACAATGATCGCGTAAACGATTGGCTGATGTTTTTAAGGCACTACCTCGTGCACAGATGATGATGTATATTAATATTATTCCTTTCAGTGCACCTAATAAATAGTGTTTTATCAGGTAGTAAAGACAGTTTCAAGTAATATTGCAAAAATGTATAAAACAAAACATCCTCTTTAGCACCTTTAAAACACTGATTGAGCGATTACACGAGATAAGTTTCAGTAAGTTGTACTGTATCTTTCAACATACCTTCAGATGTTCATTCATGTTTATTCTGTAACTAGTAGTAAAGAGGAAGAGATGATCGTGTTGACTCGTGCGCCACGCTGCCGGTTGAACTGAGGCACCTGTATGGTGATCTGTCACGCCACATCAAAGCACATCAAAACGGCATTTTCTGTTCGAATTTCATGATTTTGTGGACAGAATTTGAAGTATCTTATCGAAAGTAACAAAACGCAGAGCTTATTGCGAATATTGGTGTTAATGGTGGTTAGGCTACACCGCTGTATTCATTGTGTGTGTGTGTGTGTGTGTGTGTGTGTGTATATATATATATGTGTGTATATATATATATATATATATGTATATATATATATATATATATATATATATATATCTATATATATATAGACTTTTTGTTGTTGTTGTTGTTGTTTGTTTTTGGGGTGAAATATGACCAGACATGTTTTTTTTATAAAAATATCACTGGTGATGATTTATCTTCGATTTTCCATCTGTTTAATCAAACATTAAACCATCAACCTTTGAAAGTTAAAACTGCCTTAAACAGCCATGATTTGTTGTGATCAGCTGTTTATAGTCCATTTTCTCACATTTCACTGTGGTCTGTAATGTACCCGGGACTCAGATGAAAGCATGGTCTTTTTTTATGTCACCATCAAATAATATTAAACGGGCTTCAGGAAAGTGTGTATTCAGCAACACCCTACTAGTTTCCATTGAATTATCCAACTCAAAAACAATGACATGTTTTATCTGCTTCCAGCACACATAATCATCACAATTAGAAGCCGCTTTATGAGGGAGGGTCTTGTGCTTCTAAACACTGAGTTTAGCCCAGGCTGTAGCTTTTGGCCTCACGGCTGCTCGAGAGCAAACTGTTGAAACGGTCCTTTCAAAAACAGTCCTTTGAACTCATCTGAGGCTTGTTTAAAATACAGACCTGCATGTTATGCTGAAACTCTGCTTCAGTCTGTTACAAACAGCTCATGCTAAGCCAACACCCTTTCCACATGGGTTTATTGTGAGGGTATTTTCACTGAATGACTGAAAAGTGAGATCAAAAATGTATATTAATAAAATAAAAAGGGTCAGTTTTGATTTAACATTGACTTCAAAAGGATAGTTTGTCCAAAACTGATATTTACTCACCCTCATGTCATTTACCCTCATAACCTTATTTCTTCTGTGGTAAAATAGAAGCTTTTTGCCTGCACAATGAAAGTCAATGAGGCCTATAACATTGGAAACCAATGACTTTCTTTGTATGGGGAAAAAAATGATGACAGGAGGGTGAGTAAATGATGACAACATTTTCATTTTTGAGAGTACTATTGCTTTAAAGAGCATTTTGCAGAACGCTCGAGCCGAGATACAGTAAGTAAAAAGTTATTCTGCTGTGATTAGTCAGACGTTGCATGGAAAACACCTTCAGAGGAGGCTGCAGCCGTGAAACGCGTTTGTATTCGGCTCATTACTCAGCAAAGTCAGCTGAGAAATGTGGCAGGCCACGCTGCCCTGACGCTACATCGGTGACAGCCTTTGCTGACATACATATTCCTCCACGCCACTAACGAGGAAGGCAGATTACCTCAGCACCTCAGAGAATGTGTGTGTGTAAGACGGGTTCTTGCTGAGGCAGAGAAGACCCACTGGACTGCCTCACTGACTGCAGTAAATGGAAGCCCACCTACATCACCCCAGTCAGCCCCCTCAAACCTCACTGGATTCGCCCCAACAATCCATCTGTGAGACCCAAAGCCCCTGTCAAACATCCATTCATGGTGAACGGGCTAAAAATCTGTCATTGCCGTTGAATGCGCTGTGAAGTGTGTTCCTTTCAACAAGATGAATTTTGCCCAAGCTTCATGCCATATTCACCTGTCCTGTTTCCAGTAAGTACAAAACATGGCAGAGCATTGCATTCTGTATTTTAAAGTGCCATATTTGTGTGCAAACATGATGAAGGTCTAATAAAAAGATGTACATTGCAATCTAAACCATAAAATGTGGTAAAATATCTTTCGAATATTGTATTAACATCAAACAGGGAACGTTTTGATGTGCTATTAAGGGTGTAAGAAAGTTGTTTTACTGAGGTAAAACCAGTTCTTGACTGTCTTCAGTAAATATGAAGCATAGATGGAAGCCTGCTTTCTTTTTATGAGGTCCATCTTGTGCTGTCATAATGATAGTATTTACAGATTGAGTGAACATGAAGACCACCACAGTGTGGTAATTATGAGAGAAACTCTGCATTTTGTTTTGAGTTTGGAGTTTTAAATTGATGAATCATGGTGGAAACAAAACAATATTGGCCATAATTAAGATTTAATTGTGAATATAGACTCTAATGATTTAGTTTGTACATTTTGTGTACTGTTGATATGGAACAGCTAAGCTTGCTAGAAAATCCCTTTTATTTAACTGGTTTATGAAGTGTCAGGTTATGCAACGCTGCTACATGTGGAGCGCGTTTTGATCCAATCAGATTTTTTTGTGGGTGGAGCTAGCCAGTTAGAAATTAAGTAACATAAAAAATATGTAGCTGGTTAGGACAGAGCCTTTTTTTGCAGCTGAATTTCCTCTCAAACAGTCCAGTATTTGCATGCAATTGACCATTTGCCGGGAGTTTGATTGACAGGCGATCTAACCAATCATAACGCAGAATTTGCCATTTTGTCCGACAAAGCAGTCAGGGGAGTTAATAGATTAACATTGGTGGACTTGAACTTGAAAAATTAAGTGTACTGACAGCTTTCTATGGTTGAAATGTGGTTCATTCATGTATTTGATGATATAAATTAAGAGATGATCGGTTCATGATTGGTTCTTGATATGAGGCGCTACAGCAATCTGTCATGACACATTAAAGAGCCACAAAATGGTATTTATTGTTTAAATTTCTTTAAAAATTACAAAATTTGAAATTTGAGACCATTTCATATCAAAAGTAACCTGTTCTGCCTTGTCTGACGATGCGTTTTCAGCTTCCTCTTTATGCCGCATTGTATTTTTCACTGCGTGAAAACGTGTGGCGTGAGAGAGCCATGGCTTGTCGGACACAGCAACAGTAACTAAAGGGGGTGGGTCTTTGCGAATGGTCAATTATACTTTGAATCAGATGTTGTTTCTTAGATAATTCTTTGATTTGTTACTGTATCTTCTTATTTGATATGTTAATGTTGTCATGCTTTGGTAAACTATGTGTGACTTTGGTCCAATGAGAATTCATTATGGGTGGGGCTACCCAGCATGACATCACATAAATAGAAACAACTATTTATGTGATGTCATGCTTTGTTTATCATGATCATGTCTGGTTATGATACGTTTTAGAGTAAATTCTCGCATTTTTGTGTCTTTTTTTACATTTATTTATACCCTCCCTCCCACCTCCAAACCACTAAAGCGCAAAAGCAGTGCCTATAGCCAATTCCAAAGTTTCAAAGGTTTCATTTTTCTCGACAGGAGACTACATAGTTGAGTTGACCAATGAAATCAGCTGCAGGGTGGGGTTTGTTTACTGGTTTTGGGGAAAAAGAAAATCATTTGTTTACATTGTCAGCTAGTGTCTCATAGAGAAGCCTTTGCTGCTTCTTCCTGCCTTCATTTTCTCTTCTTTCTCTCATCTTCCTCTTTAGCACATGATAAAACACTCACTGGCAGCCTCTGACCAATCACGATTGCAGTAGAGCAGTTAAACTGTTTTATTGCCGCCACCCTCAAAGCTTCAGAGTCTTCAATATTCCCTGTAATGGTAGATTAATTTCTGGTTTGCTAATGCAATCCCAGACAAAATACTTTAAACTGGTTTTAAAGGGAGGTCTTTTAGAGGGGGGGTTTAGTGCTGATGGTAGGTGGCTGGGAGAGAAGCAATCGGTGCACAAAAGCAATCAAGGCGTCGAGGAGGACAAAGCCAGCACTGCTTTCCTGAGGAAGCACCACAACATGTGAAATTGACCTGTTCCCTCACCTAATTCTCTGCCAAGGGCAAGTGTGTGAGGAGGGGCGAGCGCACACACACACACACACAGGACTGTAGAAGAGATCCATTACACTGTCTTCAGCAGTAGAGATCTTAAAAACGTAGCGGAGAGGAGGCAGATAAGAGGACCGGCCGATAAGACCTGCTGCTTGTGGCTTTACCTCAGTGTGCTGCCGTCCCGTGATAGCAGCGACATCTTCTGCTTTGCATTTGTGGTTAAACACAGAAGGAAAAACAATTGGGCATTGGACTATTTGGATGAGATGTGTCCACCTCAAATTAGTGCTTGACCAACATGTTTTTTTTTTTTTTAGTGGTTGATTAATTCTTATATTTTTACAGTTGGTCCCTCACAATACTGAATATAGGGTTGTAGTTGGCTCCTATGTCATCCCTAACCAGCCATGACAAAAAAAAAAAAAAAAAAAAAGGGAAAAAAAGAGCATAATATGATATTTTAGAATGACTTCTACCTTATCTGAGTTCTTTTTTAAAATCTTGTTTCTTTGACTTTTAATACATTGTGATAATTTTTATGTTCTGTGAACTTATTTTTCTGTGTCTGCCATTTTTTTATTCTGTTTGTATTGTAAAGCACTTTGGTCAGCCTTGCTGCTGTGCTTGAGTGAACATGCTTGAGAAATAAACTGAACTTGTGCTAGTTGTGAACAGTCCTAACCACATGCTATCACACACAGGTTAGATAATAGAGCTGAAGGGAATGGTTTACAAAGGCTTTCAGATAATGCAGTGAACAAATAGGTCTGATAGCAGATCTTAATTAAATCATGATGATGCTTGATACGGTTTGGTCAAATCTTTTTCTGGATTTAAACTGAAGTACAACTCCATTGGACTGTTTTCTGCAGCAAGTTTTTTCTTTAATACTATTTAATACTTTTTTTTTTAATGGTTTAAATTTATATTATAATTCAACACATGAATTATAATATAAATTTAAACCAGCTTTTACTGTTAGTCAAGATTGTAATTTAGTTTTTGACCATTTTTCATCCTTTCTCTAACCTTAGATATCAAATCAAATATTCTTTACTTTAAGACATGTTCTTGATCTTATTGTATACATACATACATACATACATTCATATATATATATATATATAGCTTGCACAGATTAAAGGATTAGTTCACTTCCGAATTAAACTTTCCTGATAATTTACTCACCCCCATGTCATCCAAGATGTTCATGTCTTTCCTTCTTCAGTCGAAAAGAAATTAAGGTTTTTAAGGAAACATTCCAGGGTTTTTCTCCATATAGTGGACTTAAATGGCTACC